>NW_026596117.1:21780728-21822518 GCF_907164565.1 Psammomys obesus | reverse complement strand
TGTGTGTGTGTGTGTGTGTGTGTGTGTGTGTGTGTGTGTGTGTGTGTATTACATATTCCTTCCTTATTTGGTCTAGACCCTCTACTTCATTATTGAGTCTTATCTATCTTCTGCTTGATTTATTCTATTTGAGTCTTCTAGTTGAGTAATTGGGCTTTTCAATTCCATCTTCATTTCAGCTTGAGTTATTCAGTGTTTTTATTTCTTTATTGAATTCTGTTCACAAGTCTTGCATTACCTTTGTTATTTCCATCAGCCTTATATTTGTGGGGTTTTTGGCCATCACTCAGACATTTATTCTCCCCAAGGTCTATATCCCTAATTTCATCGAGCTGTTTGTATCATAATTTCTTTGAATTCTTTAATGAAGTTTTTATCATAATTTTAAATTTGGTGCCCTGGTGTTCATCTAGGTAATTCTATTTAGCAAACATTTCTATAGGACTGGTACATTCTAGGGAGAAGATACTAGCTTGATCTTTTATATTGTTGGTATTTTTGCAGTAAGATTCAGGCATGTAGATTTCTTTGGTCTAAGTCTGATATGAACAGAGCAAAGAGGGAATGTACAAGCAAGTCAGGCTAGAGGTTGGAAATGCCCTGGAGGAATGAAGTCAGGTGGACAGAGGGGACTCGGATGTTATGCAGGACATGCTTGCTAGTTCAAGCCTGTAGTTTTGGGGTAGGTCTTGCTGGATAGAAATGTTGTATGTGTCATGCAAGGTAGCTGTGGGCTGAAGGGTAGGCAGGGAGATTGATTGTGGCACAGGCAGCGGTGGCCAAATTAGGCCTGAACACTGGATGTGCTAGAACTGATAGGTTGTAGAAGGAAAGGTCACACAGACCCACCAGGCTAGCTTGGAGGAGATTGTACTCTAAATGGCTGGGAAGAAGGCTGGACATGGTATGGGAGGGGCCGTGGGCTGGTCACATGACAGGCTATGGTAGCCAGACAAAGTGGGACACACAATAGATGTGGCAGGTCGGGGTGGAGAAGGAGGTGAAAAATCTGGGTGGTGGAAAGGCTGGTTGTTGTAAAAGAAGAACCTGATGGTGATGCCACTTAGAAAAGGTCCTTTTTTTTTTTTTTTTTTTTTTTTTGAGATCATGTTGCCTACTCTGGTCTTAAACTCAAGATTGACCCACCTCAATTTCTTTACTAGATATGATTGCAAGTGTCAATACCATACACAGATTATACCATGATTAATTCTTTAACAGAGTGTTCAGAGAAAAAGATTATAGGTAGAAAGGGACTCCTTAATAAAGAATAATTACAATGTTCTTTTATAAGAATAAACTGACATATAGGAGGAATACATATCTTCCCTTTCCCTTGATTAGTATTTCTTGATATAGTATTTCTTCTATACAGAAAAGAAATTCTGACATAAGAAAAATTCTGAGCATAAGAAAAGATGTTATCATTCATACTGAAAAGCTGAATAGTCTTAGTATAAGGCATTACTCTAAACAAAAAGAAGTTGCTATAAAGATCCTTAAGATAAATGGGACAAGCACTCTGATCTCTCCCCATAAGAAGATAGTGTCTTAAATCTCACAAAGCATGCATGGAAGCTGGGTTTTTAACTCAGTGCTTTCTCTTAATGTTATAGTCTTAAGTACATCAAGTGACAACAGCATCCTTTTCTAGAACCCTGTAAAATAAGATAGTAGATTCTGCAGTGTAGAATAACGGAGATGAGTGAAAGCCAATTTAGGTACCTCACCCAGCATATTACTGAACACAGAATGGGCACTTAGAAGCATCACTCTGACTAGGTTAGAGTCTGCTTTATCAGGGAGATATACAAGAAGCTGCCTCCTGCGTGGGATGTCTAGTCCCCTTAGAAAGCCAAGCACAATGGTAGGGGCCCATTGTCAAGTAAGCTGAGACAGACTGCATTGCTGTAGATATCATCCACACAGTAGGCCAACAGGAAATCACTTCTCTTGAGACCCACACAGAGTTTAAGCTCTAAACACTAAGTTAGGAAAGGAAGCAAGACTGAGAGAGGGGAGCAAGTCATAAGTAGAAATGAAGAGCATGAGTTTTCTGATTTCTCTGGTGCATATCCTTTAAAGTGGCTAGTAGCAGATGTATGGGGTAAACAGTCAGCATTCTAACTCTGCCACTTCTCCTCTGCACAAACAAGAGGCAGAGCTGCATAGAAGAGAAACTAATGGGTCAGCTCTCAAGAAAGTGGACTTGTTTCACCACACTCGAGCTGTGATACCTCAGACAAGCTATTTTTATCCTTAAACTTTGGTTTCCAATTAGGAAGTCCAGGATTCTCAAACATTCTTTAAGATGTTAAGCCTTTGTGAGGTGTCCCTAGTCGATGAATGTGTGAAAATTATAGCATGCCAGTGCTCTCACTGCTTGCCCACCTGGCGTGGCCTTGAGGTTTCGTTTCAGAGCTGCCTCTGTATAAGTTTGGTTGCCAGCTTTGACTTGGCCTCCGGTGCAGCCCCTTGAGTCTCCTTGAGACTTAGTATCCCTAGTAACTTCCTCCTTGGTCTTTGCTGAAGATCCAAACCTGGAATTTGATAAAGGAGAGATAACATCTAAAAAAAAATTAGTTATCTGTGTGGTGTGATGGTCACTCTACTACAGCTTTCCATTGTTTGTTTATGTAGACCTCACAGTAGTTGGAATGTAATCTTTATTTTAAAGGCTCAAGGAAATGGAAAATTCGGGGCCAGCTGGTAAGACATTGGTTTGAACGCAGATCAGTCACAACTCTAAGGTCTCTATTTGTCTCCATTGTCATCATGTAAACTTAAAAAGGATACTGCTGGTAATTGTTTGATCATCCCCTTTTTCTTTTCAATGACAAATTATGTATTTGAATTCCTAAAGTAATTTTAAATCAATAAAAATAAATTATATTATGGGACATTACTCAAGTAAAGAAAAATAATTTTGAATGAGTAACCAGAGCCTAAACTTGCCCAGTTTCTCATTAACTTATTCACTCATTCAGATGTTTCCTGATCAATACTGTTTTAGCAAAGAAAATACTAGATTCATTTGTTATGATCCTGTTTATATTCCTGACTCTGGAAACAGTTTGTGTGATGTGAGTTTTTGGGCACATGCCATTTATTAAGTAAATACTAATTGCTACAGTTAACAAACCAGTGATCGTTGATTATAAATAGGGGATTTTTGAATTTTATGTTTATAAACATACACACATTTCAATATGTAATTCATATGGGATGTCATTAGTAGAGTTGTAGCACTTAAGAACAGTATCCTGTTAGCATACTGTCATCTAAGGAGTTTCTGTGCTGCTGAAAACTGGTTCAGTGATGACCAGGAACTCTGTCACATGCTCTGATGATTACAGAGTGAGTTAGATGTGGTGTGGGCAGTACAGGAAGAAGGGAGCATGAGGGAAAGGAGGAGAGAAAAGAGAAAATACAAGTGCATTTATTTAGTTTTATTTAACCAACACACACATACACACACTGACTAATAGCTCTCTGCTAGTCTCTGTGAACTGGAAAAGTTCACTGAGATCATGCCTACTAAGGATTGAAGTCTACACTTCAGATAGGGCAGGAGAGATTTGAAGTTCTGCCTTCCTTGACATCCGTGGGGACTCTGGTTTATGGGAACCTCTAAGAATTCACCTGTTTGCCACGTTCACCACTCCTGTGCTGTTCTCGGCAAGCTGGCTGCAAGTAGAAAGAGCTAAAGCCGCCTCTGAGCTCTGCTCTAACACTTGATTGACCTAAGAACCGTATTCACATTAAGAGTGCTATTTCTAAGTAATGAGAAAGGAAGTGGATGTGGAGAAAGTGCAGGCGCCCTGTGTGTCTGAATGGTCCTTCAGGTCCACTGGTGTAGCCAAGCTACCATTTGTGTGCTGTGGGCTGCAGTGCCACTGCTGTTACTGTCCCTCTTGTGACTCAGTAGTGAATTCTTTCTCAGAGGCCGGATTTTCTGGTTCCATGGCAGACTTTCACTGCACATGCATGTTGACCTGAGCTCCAGCCCCAGGACCCACGTGAAAGAAGCTGGCTGTAAGGCTGGTGAGATGCTTAGTGCTTACAATCACTCGCTGCTCTTCCAGGGCACTAGTTCTGTTCCCAGCACCCACATGCAGGGCTCACTGCCATATTTAGCTCTAATTCCAGGAGCCATGACACCTCTTCCACCACCTGAGCGCAGTCCTGCATGTGGTACAGAGACATATATGTGTGCAAAACACCCATACACATAAAACACGCTTTAAAAGAAAATAAAGTGGAACATGATTGAGAAAGAAACCTAATATTAGCCTCTGACACACACATACAAACATACACACACACACACACACAAGTGTGCACACACTAATAATAATAATAAAGTATTTGAAACTACTAGCCAGGTATGGTGACTCACGCTTGGAATCTTAGCCCTTGGGAAGATGAGAAAGGAGGATTGCATGAGTTCAAAGTCAGTTAGCTAGATGTGAACTCCAGGGCTGCCTGGGCTACAAAGTAGGCATCAAAGTAAGTGGTGCTACATTAATAAAGAGGTAAGTTAGTAAGTACTGTGCTACATCATAAAAATGTCCTCATGTCTCGTAAATGGAAATGGTTGTGCACGTCTCACAGACAAATAATTTGTACTGGTGAATATGGCATTTTAGAACTCAAGTAAGAAATACTTGGGGTAATTCATCAATATTTGCTTTTAAAATTTGAAGATCTTACTCATCTTGAACTGTTTATAAAATTCATGGTGAGTTCTCTGTCCTCAGCAAAGTTAGAAGTCCACTGGCAGGAAGTAGGCTCTCAGATGAATTCTGAACTGTGTTGTGGTGCTCAGGTCCCAACATGTAAATCATAGCAGATTCTTTGAAAATGTCTCAGTCTTTGCTTCTTAATGAAATACAAACTGGATAGAATTCAAAGGTTGATGGGAACAAATACTGCTAACAGATGATTGCTGCTTCAGAGAGGCAGGGAGATAAGCAAGGAGTAAGGAGCAGCACCAGTGTGGGTCTGGCTCCCCGGGAGGCTTTACCTGCAAGTCAGCGATCACCGTGTCGGCACCATGTAGCTTTTAACGTCGGCAGCACATGTTTCCGTGCCTCCTCTTTAGGATTTTCTCCTCCTCCCTCTTCTCCCCCTCTCCTCTCTTTCTTGCATACTTTCTTGGTAAATAAGATTTATCTTCGTTTTAGTGAAAGAAAAACAAAGCTCACTTTTCTGTGCTCTGTTCTCTTCATGACTAGGGGTGTGTGTGTGAGGGGAGATGCGAGCAACCGGCTGGCATTTGCAGTCAAGCACTCTGGAGTGTCTGGAACACTACACCAGCCAGCATAGAAGCAGCGGCCTTTGGACATACCCAGAGCTGAGTGTGTGTGGACCTCAGTCACAGCGCTCAGGCAGCATCTTGTTTCATGTGTCCGATTAAAGACACCTGGTTCAGTGTAGTTGATTCATTAACAGCAAACTCACAGGCCCAGCAGCATGGTGTGCGTCATTCAGAGTCTCTCTTTAAAACACACTACAGCTTTCTTGTGGTAGGAACACGAGCTCGAACCCCAGCGCTGTGCTCAGCCACTCTGAACAGTGACTCATCAAGAAAAACACAAAATACAAAAGCCCTGGTGCCTAACAGACCATGAAAAGAACTCTTATTTATAGCATGAAAGCTGAAACACAAGGCAGAGTGCGTCACCTTGCCTGACCTCAGCTAGTCAGGTAGCTTAGGTTTTCCATGCTTTCTCTGCATGTGTGTGTGAATAAGCAGGAAAATGCCATGAGCTTTGGACTTGGGGTTACAAATAAAATTTACCATGTGTGCAAACTTGTGAATACAGAATCTTTTGTAAAATCAACTGTTTATAATTGGTCCTTGTGAATTCCTTTAAAACACAATAGAAATCTTAGGATAATTTCCAGAATAAAGCTTATTTCGTCAAGGGGAGATGGGTCGGTGATGGCTTGAGAGCCTGAGTTGAACCCTTAGAACCTGTTTATGAAAGGGGGCGGGGCAGTGGTGGTGTGCACTCGAGAGCCCAGCACTGGAGGGTGGCAGGTCCCCGGGGCTCAGGCTCACCAGCAGCCAATGTTTCCTACCTCGCCAGCTTCCGGCCAGAGAGAGACCCTGTTTCAAAAAAGATAAATGGGAAGAAAATTGTATTAAAAAAAGGTGGATGATGCCCCTGCCCACACACAGGTGCACCCTGTACAAGCACAGGTTATTTTGAATAACAAGTCCGGTATAATGACTGAAGATTGCCACATGTAAATTTCAAGTCAGTGAAGTAGCTCATGCATCTGTAACAGGAACCAGAGCTCGGGAGCTTAGGGAGCACTTTAAAGCACGTTGTATGTGCTTCGGCTTGCCAGTCTTCTGTCCGTCAGTGCTAGCGAGGAGAACCACATATTGTGTGCCTCCAGTGTGGCAAGCTAGCACTGCTCTGTGACCTGACCTCCTCAGTGGTGGGGAGGGGATCCTTATGCAGTACCAATATTTTGCTTCCAAAGATGTGACATTCATATGGAAACATTTGATCGTAATGAATGGTCTACGAGTTGCTCGTGGACCTTTCTGCCACTCCATGCTGCCAACCAAATATAAATGACATTCTCAAGCTGGTTTTAGTTAACTGTTTAATGCTGGAAATCAAGACTTTCAGTGCGCTAGCTTCTGAAAAACACTGCTTTACATCATCAGTACGTTATTCTGTTGACAGAAGGACAAATGGGAAACACACACACCTAGTTTAATGTCCTTATACAGCCCAATGGAAATGACCTGGGTGGCCAAAACTTGGAGTAGCCCATAGCTGAAAACTTATTTTATTTTGGAATAAAGCATTCTTATGAGCAAACTCAGATCGAACTTCCATTGATGTACTCATATTAAAAGTCAGGGTGGTAAGCAGACAGTTTACTCGGGTGTGTGTTAGCGTCAGTGTGGCCACGTGGCAGTGTAGTCTCTGGGAATTCCAATTAACCATGTAAATATATCTCATAGCAGCACACCTCACTTTGCAGAACCCCTGCTGCTTTCTATCATTATCATAAGCGCAGGTGTAAATAGCAGTTATGTATTCTGATAGGAAGCAGTTGGAGACATTACACTGTGGGACACAACACTTTGAGATTGTGTACATCTGTTCAGATAATGTATCCAGCCCTGGTGACATGAACACGAGGGTGCAAACATCTGCCCTTGAGACCGCTTGCCACACAGCAGATGCTTGCATCTTTATTTATGCAGATGGCTGGTGTGTGAGTTGAGCAGGGATAAAAGCCAAGTAGTCTGACAGGGGTTTAGGCTCTTACGCAAGCCAGGAATGGAAGATTGGCGCTCATGTTTGAAAAGTGTAATGCTAATAGGGCTAGAGACTCAGAAATCTGGCGCTGTTTCTTGTCTTCAGATTAGCTGACATCAGATCAAAAGCTATCTACAGCCATTCCAGTGTCCGGCTTGTGTTAGAGAGCACTGATCAGGTTGAGGTCCCTCTCCCTGGCAAAATTCTGTGCTCACTACTGTGCTCAAAGGCCCGAGCTTCATCGGGTTGCTACACAGACAGAAAGCAGCTGAGGGATTTGTGACTGTTCAGGTTTTGACAAACAAATTTAAAATAATTTTAATATGTTTCCATTTTTAATGCTTTAAAAGCAATGCTCTTTTTAAAAAAAATATTACATACTGTCACAGAATCTTGTGATTTTTTTAATTAGGAAAAATATAAATGTCATGAAATTAGGAAAAATATAAATGTCATGAAACTGAAAACAAGTTATGAGGTAATCCTTGAATATCCATTCAAATTAGGAAACAAGTTTCTGAAGAATCACATTTTAATTACGATTTTTGCCTAACATTTTGTTTAATCTGTTCTAACATTGCCAGTTACTGATATTTTAGTAATATTTCATCCAGATGAATTTGTTAGTGTCAGGACTTTTTCTGTTATTCTGCATATTTTATTCATAAGGAGAAAAGAATGACGGGGATGAAAACTTGGCCGAAGAGGTGAATGCTTGAAAAAGCCGTAGCCAGCCCTCTGCATGTTTGCAGAGCCTCAGAAGTGGGCATCCCTCCTTCAGCCCTTCTCGGGCTTCAGGCCTGTTTGCACTCATACAAGTTAGTGAAGGCTTCGCAGAGCATTTGCTTATACAGGCATGTTTCTTTGTGCATTGCACACTCAGGGTTAGAAGTCAGAAAATATGCACTTCCGTGTTCAAAATGCTTCATTACATCGTAACGCAAATGAGCGAGTTTAATGAAATTTATTTTATTTCCCAAAAGAAAGCCTTTCAGGAATCGGTGTTTTACTCTGCAATATTTTTGAAATCTGTGTTTACTGAAAACTCTGCCTGCGTGTATTGTGTGTATATGTGTACATGTATGTATTTGTGTGAGTGTGTGTGGTGTATGTGCATATTGTGTGAGTATATGTGTGTGTTTCTGTGTTTGTATGTGTGAGTGTGTTTGTGGTGTATTTGTGTGTATGTGTTTGAGTATGTATGTCTATGTCTGTGTGTATTGTGAGTGTGTATGAGTGCATATGTGGGTATGGGTGTGTCGTATACATGTGTGTACATGTGTGTGTATATGTGTGGATGTGTATGAGTATATATAGCATGTGTGGATGTGTGTATATATGTATGTGGGGGTGTATGTGAATATGTAGGGAGTATGTGCGCATATGTGTGTGTATGGGTGTGTGTATATCCAGGGATCAGTGTTCTCCTCTGCGGCTTTCCAACTTTCATTTTTTGAGACAAGGTCTCTCACTAGTTTCATTGTTTTCTTTTTGTAAATTAAGCTCCATGTGTACCACATAGAGCTGAAAGCAGCGAGCTCAGCTTTGCTTTTGCTCACATGAACCCCTGGGGCAAAGTGTGTCCTTAGAGCGCAGCTTTCTGTCACACAGAGGAGCAGGGGCGTGTACTCAGGATGAAGGTTTGCTGGTTAGCTGAGGCGAATCCAGTGCTTGAGAGCACAGCCATAAGGACAGCTCTGCCTGGTCAGCGTGCTGGCACCGCCTGCCTTCCGGTGGAGATGTGGAGATGTGGAAATGGATTCAGATGTTTGGACCTTTGCCTGTGGGTCTATGTTAGACCCGCCCCAGTGTCTACTGATCTAATCCCCTCTGGCTACAGGGAGGCTAAAATTAAGATTGAGGATTGTTGTACCGCCTAGATTCATGTTGGAAGTAAACAGAACAAGAGTAAGCCCTCTATATCACATGCACTTTGTTTCCTTGTCTCTGAGGAGCTCCTTCTCCCCTGACAAGCTCCCTGACAAGCTCTCGTGGGTTACCACGCAGGCGCTGCACCACAGAATGCAGGAGCAGCCTTCCTTGACCTCCCGTCCTGCACTAGACTTCTTCACTGACCTCGGTGTTCACAAGTGTTGCGGAATTAGAAAATGTCTGGGTAATTTGTATTGTTCCTTTAAGTTATAAGAGACTAATATCAATTTTTAAAAAGTTTAAAATTGGGGGTTATTAAGTTTGGGTGTGTCTGTGCAGATATTTCCTGAGACTGCTAGTGAGGGCTCTTGAGTTAATCTGTGGATTAATCCCTTGATGGCTTCATCTTTTGGCACTATTGAACAGTGATGGAGAGGTAGGAAGTAGGTCCTAACTGGAGGAGAAAGTGGTGTGGTAGGCGCTTGTGGCTGTGCCTTGCCCTGAAATGTCTCATATTCCTTCCCCCTGCATCCTTACTGCACTGAGGTATAGAGCCGCCACATGCTGACATCGCCACGAGGCTCATCCCAAGCACATGAACCCCCTGAAATTATGAGCCAAATAATCTTCCTCCTCTAATGTTTTTCTGTTGGGTATTTTTAGAATGGCAACAAAGAGCTAGCTAGCACAGTACTTTAAATATCATGAAATTGCTGGGTATGGTGGTGCATTCTTGTAATCCCAGCACTGAGGGAGGCAGAGGCAGGTGGATTTTTGAGTTCAGTCTACAAAGCAAGTCCAGAACAGCCAAGGCTACACAGAGAAACCCTGTCTCCAGAAACAAAAAAAAAAAAGGGGGAGGGGAGTGAATGATCTCTCATCTGACAGCAGTGTCTCATGTGATCATTGGCAGGAGAGACAGTGTCCCTGCATGTAAGGGAAGCGTGGGGAAATGCCTTGGAGGACCACAGGATCGTGATGGAGCAGCTGTGGTGAACAGACAGTGGCGTGGATTGTCAGCCTTTCATTTCTCCAGTTCCAGTTGGCAGTATGACTGAGAGCATAGGGCAGGCTACTTGCGGCAGGTGTCATAAGAAGACAGAGACTGGGCTAATCTGTGACATGCTGATAGTGCCTGTGGATATCCAGCCTTGAAGCCAGATGTCGAACCAGAGTGCCTGCCTGTGCACACACACACAGACAAGCCCACAGGCAAGAATGCAGAGAGACCTCGCAGTCATTCTGACTTGTAGAAAGAGGCTCTCATGGGTTCCCAACCAGTAGATGACGCACACTCACTCCAGCCACACTTAAAAGTTGCCATCGAAGAAGAATAAAGATATTGATGGCGGAAAGGCCAGAAAGGATTGAAAGGAAAAGGAATCCAAAGCGGCCAGAGGTTTCAGATCTGGGTGACTTTGTTCCTGTAACAGCTCTTGCAGAATTGGATCTTAGGCGTGTTCAGGTTAGCGTGGCCACAGATGCAGGCAGAATGTGATTAGTGGTAGCTCAGAGCCTCTAGATAGATGTCTGTTAACAGCCAGCCACCAAAGGACATTGCACGTCCAGTTCTGTTAGTCACTGGCTGGCACTTCATTGTCTTCTTCATTGCCTGTGTAAGTACCCATGCTAAAGAAACATGTGCCCTGACTAAAGAGCTACAGGCAAGACTTGACAACCAGTGTTGGGAAACAGTGAAGTAGTCTCAAGGGATTGTTTTTCCTGTGACAGATCCACAGATGCCCAGCCATGTGTATCTACATATAAATCATAAACTGTTGGCATAAAAGCTGAGGTGTGGGGAAAGGTGCAACAAAAAATGTTATAAACCACTGTGAATTGAAGATGAATCAGAAGCAAAGATAAAGGCCTGTAAGACTATACTATAAAGCATAGCTCCTCTCCTTCCCTCCTTCCCTCCCTCTCTCTTTGGTACTGGGCTGCTGTGGGTTGGGTCCAGGCTCTGAGGCCTATTGAACAAGTAGGTAATAACACTACTAAGCCACATAACTCCAGCCCTTACTTCTCAAATGCAGCTTGTGTACCCCCCAAAACATCCAGTCTGTATAAACTTACTTTTGAAATTACAGAATAAAAATAGTATCTTTGTGGTACCAGTGTCTTAATTTTAACAGTACCATTGTTAAAAGGTTGTGTTCTTAACCATTTAAGTTATATGATGATGTTTTGATCAACAATAAGAAATGCTTGGCCTTCTGCATGGGTCCCAGCTAAGTGGGGTGAAACCTTAACTTTAGGTTTAATCCACTAAAGAAAATGTTTTCCTCATCAAATGTAACCTTATTCATCGTTACAGATACTTAACTACTGTAACTACTACTAAAATACAAAATGTACAAAGATGATGTAATCCTGGCCCTTGAAAGGAATACAGTTGGGGCCCAGTTGGGTTGGGAGCCCAAAGAAGACAGCTGTAGGGCTTTTGGGATCAACAGTTTACAGTTGGTCTAACTAGATGTCTACATGTAGAAAAATATAAATAGATCCATACTTATCACCCTGCACCAAACTAAAGTCCATGTGGATCAAAGACCTCAACATAAAACCAGACACACTAAACCTGTTAGAAGAAAAAGTGGGGAAGAGCCTTGAACTCATTGGCACAGGAGACAACGTCCTGAACAGAACACCAACAGCACAGCCTCTAAGATCAACAGTTAAAAAATGGGACCTCATGAAACTGAAAAGCTTCTGTAAAGCACAGATCACTGACATCAGAACAAAACAACAGCCTACAGACTGGGAAAGGATCTTCACCAACCCTATATCTGACAGAGAGCTAATATCCAGAATATATAAAGAACTCAAGAAGTTAAAAAGCAACAAATCAAGTAATCCAATTAAAAAATGAGGTATAGAGATAAACAGAGAATTCTCAATAGAGAAATATCAAATGGCAGAGAAACACTTAAAGACATGTTCAATGCCCTCAGTCATCAGGGAAATGCAAATCAAAAGGACTCTGAGATTTCACCTTACACCCATCAGAATGGCTAAGATCAAACACTCAAGTGACAACACATGCTGGAGAGGTTGTGGAGAAAGGGAAACCCTCCTCCACTGCTGGTGGGAATGTAAACTTGTACAACCACTTTGGAAATCAATCTGGTGCTTTCTCAGACAATTTAGGAATAGTGCTACCTCAAGATCTAGCTATACCACTCCTGGGTATATATCCAAAAGATGCTCAAGTACACAATAAGGACATTTGCTCAACCATGCTCGTAGTAGCTTTATTCATAATAGCCAGAACCTGGACACAACCCAGATGTCCCTCAGTTAAGGAATGGATACAGAAATTGTGGCACATTTACACAGTGGAATACTACTCAGCAATTAAAAACAAGGAAATCATGAAATTTGCAGGTAAATGGATGGAAATAGAAAAGATCATCCTGAGTGAGGTATCCCAGAAGCAGAAAGACATACATGGTATATACTCACTTATAACTGGATATTAGACATGTAAATAGGATAAACATACTAAAATCTGTACACCTAAAGCTGACCCTGGGTAAGATGATCAATCCTCATAAGAAAGGCAAATGGGGTGGACATCGGAAGAGGGAGAAAACAGGGAATAGGACAGGAGTCTACCACAGAAGCCTCTGAAAGACTACCCAGCAGATGCTGAGACTCAGCCAAACTTGGGCAGAGTGCAAGGAATCTTAATGAAAGGAGGAGATGAAAGACCTGGAGAAGACAGGAGTTCCACAAGGAAAGCAACAGAACCAAAAAGTCTGCACCCAGAACTCTTTTTCTTAGACGATACATGGAGATAACCTAGAAACCCTATACAGATGTAGCCCATGGCAGTTTGGTGCCCAAGAGGGTTTCCTAGTAAGGGAACCAGAGACTGTCTCTGACATGAACTCAGTGACTGGCTCTTTGATCACCTCTCCCTGAAGTGGGAACAGCCTTCCAGACCACAGAGGAGGACAATGCAGCCAATCCTGATGAAACCTGATAGACTAGAGTCAGATGGAAGAGGAGGAGGACCTCCCCTATCAGTGGACTGGGGGAGGGGAATAGGGATGGAGGTTGGAATTGGGAAGGGATGAGGGAGAGGGCTACAGCTGTGATACAAAGTGAATAAATTGTAGTAAATTTAAAAAATAAACAGAGTTTACAATCATCTTCCACTACATGGTGAGTTTGAGGACAGCTCAGGCTGCATAAAAGCCTGCCTTGAAAGCAAGCAAGCAAGCAAGCCAGGCATGATGCGCACACCTATAATCCCAACATTTGGGGAGGCAGAGGTAGTAGATCTCTGTGAGTTCAAGGCCAGCCTGATCTACAAAGAGAGTTCCAGGACAGCCAAGGCTACACAGAGAAAATAAAATCATATATATGCGCAGACATTTGTGTTGGGCACTAAACCCTTTCAGGGGTGCTTCTTGTTTCTTAAGCACATGTCAGAATGCCCTGGGAAGACACTGCGCAGGAACTTGCCACCGGTAACCAGATGCCAGGAGCAGGCCTGCTGCTCCTCCGTTGTGGAAGTTCAGTTAGTTATGAGGGTCTGAATTTCATAGGTGCCTCAATATTAGCAGTTCTGGAAAGGATGTGAACTCTCCTATTGTCTTGCGTAGAGTCTGTGGCAAGTTACTGGCACTTCATTAAATCCCTGCCCTGTCCATCCCTTTGAAGGTTGGGAAAACACTTGGCTTGACTATTGTGTGCCAGTAGTAAGCTTCTGTATGTGCCGCTATTATTTCTGCCAAGATAAGTTAAAAACAAAATGTGTTCTTTTTATGGTTGTCAGTGTTTTCTTCTCTCAAGTTCTTAAATAAAAAAATCCTCACAGAAATAAGAACTATAAAAGAGTTTTAACTAACATGGAGAAACTTGAAACTTGTTGAAATTGAAAGTTTCTAAGAGGTAGTTTAACAACAACAACAACAAAAAGCCTTTTCAATTCACATTCTATTTGGAACATGAGCTTTAGCTCCACCAAAGTAAAGTTATTTGAGTCTCAGGCGCCACATTGTGTAAATATTTTCTTTTATTACCATTAATATTTTAAGTAATTAACTTTTAAATTCTTCCACAAAGAACATTTGTTTCCCCTTCAGGGCCTTAGTGCTTATCTACCCTACTCAGTTTTGTAGTCTACTCAGTTTTGTAGATGGCCTTTTGATGCCAACTTTTCTTTGTATAGTCAAGCTTTCTTAAAGCTATTTCTTACGTGTGTCTTCACAAGCACACATCAAACGTGTGTTGGCACTCATGCCAGTGCATACAGTCAGAGGAAGTTTTGTGGAGTTGGTTTCCTCCTTTCATCATTATATAGGTTCCAAGAATTGAACTCAGGTCAGGCTCATGTAGCAAGTGCCTCTACCTACCCATCTCTTCTGTCCCTTTGAACTAAGTTCTTAATTATTTAATTAGTAAAATACTAAATCTACAAAGAAGCACTATCAAAACTGTTCCCCTGCCCCTGGCCAGTGTTCACTTCTACTGTCCAATAGAAATGGGGCCAGGGAGCATCCTCAACCCTCTGTGACCTTCCTCCCTGGTGGGCTGGAATCTGGCCTTAACTTCACTGTGAACACTTTGCAACCAGAAGCTTTCTTCCCTGCTGTTTATAAACAGAAGCTGGGAGAGGTGTCCCTACAATAGAGCTCCTTAAAATGCATGTGCTAACTCCTGTTCACACTGAATTGTAAATCCAATTAACACTTAGTCAATTGACAACTGAGATGGGGACCACTGGGAATAAAGTCTGACAGGATGGATCAGATGTTGGGCAAGGCAGAGCTGCCACAGACATAAGAAGAGGCAAGGATTAAGTAGATTCTTACTAAGAAGCATCATGTTTCCTCTCTGTCCTCTGTTGCTTCTCATAAAAGAAACACTGCTTTAAAATTTCAGAATCATTCCATATCATCAGAGTTTAAGGTCTGTGTCTTTTTCTTCTGCTGAAAATAAGTATCAGAACTTCATGGCTACTTACTGGCAGGAGAAAGGTCTGCTGAGCCAGTGACTGGAGAGAATCACCCTGGCCCCTACAGGAGATGTGTCCTTTATTTAACCAGGACACCCCCTTGTAGCTGTGCATTGTTGTGCCCATTTTACAGGTAATGGCATTTATGCAAAGAGTGACTTGCCAAACCTCAAGATCATCACAGAGATAGGTGGCACCAACTCTAACAGAACCTGAGCCTCTCCACTCTTCTCCCAGAGATTGTGAAGGCTGCCATAGCCGCCACTGGGGAATAGACAGTATCCAGAAGCCAGAACTTGAATGCCAGCATTGTTATTCACTAGCTCGGACATCCTCAACTATGAAAGCTCATAACAGTTTCTCACCCACCTTCTTTGGGGATCAAATAAGATAAAGCATGTGTTTTACATGGTACGTGCACATAAAATACTATTTAGTGTTGGGATAACGCTTAAAAAGCAGTTTGATAAAGAAATACAGCTGCTCAAAAAAATGAGAATTCTCTCTCTTGCTAAAAGAGGCAGTGAGTCAACCTGTTTGACCCGTGCCAAGTGGGAAAGCCTGCTGGGTATGGGTGTTGACAGGGAAAGAAGGCTTGTTACCTGAAAGCTCAGCTCCAGAGGGCAAGGCAGGTGTGCTAGAGAGACTAGGCAAAAGCAGACTCGGGTTTCCACCTAGAAATGTGCTTTCTTGTCTTACTTGCAATTTCCTGAAATGCGGGTTAAAGTAGTGATGACTCCAGTAGTTATGGTGTGAAAGTGTAGGGACTCAAAATGTATTTGCCATCCTGAGTCCTTCAGCGCTGGTGTGTTTATTATATTTTTTTCAACAAAGTGAAGTTGTGATCATTTGTATTTAGAGTCATTTCATTTATCCTATATTTCCTCCCAGTTTTAACATTATTTGTTTTTAAGCAGAGACCATCTTGAAAGACAACTTAAACCCCAACTGAAATAAAAGACGAAACCAAATAAAAGAGGGAGGAGAATCTAGATCCCAACGAATTGAAACTGATGCTTGTTTGTTTTTTGTTGTTGTTTGTTGTTTCACTGTAGTAACATTAAACCTTGAACAGTTTCTAAAATTTTGTCTCTGCCAGTTGATTTTATAGCACATTCATTCTTAGCCTATGTCCAAGGAACCTGAATCCAGGGCAGGGCCATTTGTCTCTTTCTGCCTGCACCCTCACCTCTACAGGCAGAATAATGGAACTTACTCCAAATGAGAGCTTAGTGAGGGGAGCGTCTTGTTTGGCATCAACAAAGCAGGCCCCTCATGGAAACCTGGAGAACCACCCCATGGGCTTGTCTGGTCGGCGACAGTCAGTATTTGAAGCAGGGCTTTGATGATCATGACAGACACAGGCACCCAGAGCTCCTGAGCCCCAGACGATGGCTCGCTCTCACCACTGCCTTGGAACAGTGCCCGGCACCTTCATCCTTTGGCCATTTCTATAGGACATGCTGCTCATTCTCCAGACAGATGTCTCTAGCCTTTCTGGACTTGTCAGAATCCCTGGTAGCAAGTGGCAAACTCAGCACCAAAAGTCAGCTTTCTCTTCTTCCACACACCTTAATTTTATAAAAATTAGTTCTATCTAAAAATGAATTTCCTAAAAGTACCATTTACTGGGGCACAGATTTGACACGCTATTCCAGTTTCAGTTTCCTTCCTTTTTTTTTTCTTTTTTTTTTTTCTCAAAATTCTGGATTGGTAATCTAGTTTAGAATTGATTAGGATACAGGAAAGGGAAAGGAAGGAAAGTTGTTCTTCCAAAAGAAATAGGTCAGGCCACACCACACAACCCATTGGCTGTATGGATTCTGCTTGCTTTCTCATTGTCCTCACTTTTCCTAGTCTGTAAAAGGGAGCAATGACATTTTCTTGGAGTTATATGAAAGTTCAATCCAAATACCTGCTTAGATTTCAGGCCATGAGAAATACTTGGCACCTCCTTGTTTCCCTTTATTCCATAGCCCGGTCGACCCTCACCAGCTGTGCATGTCACTTTTCAAAATGGTTACTTTAATATACTTAAAATACTAACAACGGCCTACACTTCAAGTTCTAACATTAAGTATTCTCGTTGAATAATGGTGCAAGTTAATTTTTACTGAGTGAGCCTTTTATGCTGTTAGTTAATAAAAGCCCCTGTTTAATACCTGGGGGTCCTGTGAGACTCTTTAACTCCGTTATGGGTAATTTTGCAAAATTTCCAGAAGTTACAAATGCCAGTGGAAGTTCCTTTGTTGTTGAGCGCACAGCTCTCAACGATCTGAAGTTTAGCAGTGCAGTGAGGGCTGTAGACGGTACCCTCTGAGGAGCCTATAAGTACCCTGAGCTGCCAAGAGAGACTCACCACAGTCCTGCTTTCCCAGCGCTGGAGAGTTTTAAGCGTGCAGTGGCACTTCATCTCCTCTGAGGACTCCTGCTGCCCAAAAATAACCTTAAAATTGTAGTTATCCTAACAGAACTTCTGCTGCCCATGTGTGGAGAAACAAGCCCCGGGTTCCTGGTTGTGCTTTTAGGAGAGATGAGCTGTGCTCCATGTCTCGCTTCAAGAGGCAGTAGTGTGCTGCCTTCCGTGCTACTAAATTATGTCTCTGGTCACTGGTTCTTGTCAAAGAAAGGAAAGGGCCTGAGACACTCTGTGTCCAGATGCAGCCGTCTATGCAGAAGCGCACAGCCACAGCAACCCAGAAGACCACCTTTTCAGAAACCAGCTCGGGGCAGCAGGAGCAGCCAGGTGGGTGGGTGGGGAAAGGCAGCTGTTGCCTTGCCCGACAGCCCGGCCAGCCCTCAGGCTGTGTCAGGGATGGAGGGAAGCACGCTGCAGGCTGCCCTAGGACCAACACCCAACCTAGGCATGCACATGCCCACACACACGGAATAAATAAGTGCAGGCAGAGTACTTTGCTCACCGGGCACCTCACTGGAGCGAGGCAGAGGGAGGCAAGTGAGCACCAAGCTGCTGTCTGGTTCTCTGCTTCTTGGTTCCCACAGCTGTCCCCATCCACAGCAGCCCCTCCAGGAACTCTCCTGAGTGCAGCAGGGATGTGTTTGCATATGCACTCCCAGGCCTCATGATCTAAGGGATGTAGTGTCCATAAAAACTCATGTCTTGAGAGTATTCGTTTGTCGTTCCCTTTTACGACTACTAAGTACTGTGTTATGTATCATTAGCTTCCTGGGGGGGATTTGAGTAGTTCCTGCGGTTCGGTTGCATTTTTGGGGTTGTGTACTCTTTGCCTCACTTTCCCACTAATGCACCAGTTTTGTTTCCTATCTTTACTGATTCTGGGCAATGGAGCCAATGGGAAACCTCGTCTATGCACTCCCTGTTAGAGTCATGCTTCACTTCGCTGTTCTTGGCAAGGCTTGTTCTTCACGCACAGCTGTGAGGGGCTGTGATTAGGGATCATGAGCCAGCTGACACTCTCCAGCCCCAGCGTCTGACTCCACTGGCTGCGCTGGCCTGTCCCTGCAGGCTGCCCATGCTGCTCACCCTTACTGGGGCAGGGCTGGGCATCTCCAGGAGGGGCCTTTTTCCTCACCTATGGTTGGCTTCTGGTTAGTTGCCCTTGTTACTGCTGCAACAGAATACCTAGCAAAGGCAGCTCCAAGGCAGGGCAGGGCTGGGGGGCCGGGGTTTACTCTGCTTCGAGGCTTAAGGATACTAGTGTCAGGGAGGAATGGTGGGGAGGGGGAAAAATGGCATCAGCTCACATCGCAGCCACAGTGGGAAGCAGAGCACCAGGCACGCTGCTGCCCAGCCTGCTCACTCCTTCACTCTTCAGCCAGCCAGCAGCATTCAGCATGGGCCTGCCTCCTTAGTTCACCCTCTTCATGGTGCGTGCAGCACAGTGGAGCACCTTAAGTGTGTCCGCATCGGCTCACTCCTGCATTGTAAAGTGTGTCGAGTTTCATCTCTGAAAACCCAGCCTCACTCAAGCTTGCTTTCTAATACCTAGTCATAAAAGTAAGACTCCTTCAGCCTCTGGAAGCCTTCGGGAAGCCTTAACACTGGCTTTTGATTGCTGTTCTTTGGGTCCTGCCTCTAAGTCAGCTCTTCTGAGTCTGTGTCTCTTCCCATCCCTCTGTCCGCCCCCCCCCACTCCCATGTGCCTTCCTCTGTGTGTGTCTGTTTCTCACAGTGCCTTCTGTGCTGCCGTGACTACATCAGTTTAACCCCAGCAGCATAATTTACTCCTCTCCTTATCATTCCCTCTAACAGCCAGTCAGCCAGTCCCTGGTCTCCTCCTGTCTTAAAGGGCGGGAAATATTTCCCAGCATCCTCTGCCACAGCACTGTCCTCCTCACTCTAATGCAGGTAGCACATAAGCATTTCCTAACCAGACATTAAAGAACTTTCTAAAGTAGTTGCCCTGCTTTTCAAATTATTCCTCCTGCGTTGCTCATTACCATAGTCTTAACAGGCAACTTCCTGGGCGAATTGTTGGTTCACTGGCCGTGGGCAGTCAATAGGTGCTGGTTTTAAAACTTTAGCTATTTCAGTGGATTGTTAGCTCCCTGCATTCCTGTCCCCAGTCTCCCTCAAACAAATGTTTCTAAAATCCTTTACACAAAGCTTCAATATCTAAGACCAAAAATTGAGTCCCTGAGTCATTAAGAGGCAAAACCCCAAGCTGAAATAAAACCATTGCGAACCTTCATTCGCCTGCTGTGCTGTGAACGCTAATGCACTGTGCTTCAGGCAAGTCAGTGGGTTCATTGTGGATGCCCTGCAGCCCCTGCTGGCTCCTGTGCAACGTTTGCTGTGTCACAGTGTTTCTGTCTTACCACTTTTCTAAAATTTGAAAGTATAAATTCCAACACTCAGGGAGCCCCACAATTTTCAGAGAGGGGTTTATGGCCTTCAGGATCCAGTTCCCAGACTAGTGTGTGTACCCTAGTGTACCAGTGTGCAACTAGTACCTGTGAGCTTTAGTGAAGTTTGATTAATACGAGGCACTTCAAAATAAGAAACTTCTCCCCAACCAGGCCTTGTGGCCTTGGGCCTTGGAGAGTAAAAATGATGATTCAGTCCTTAGAAAGGGGGAGCCAAAATGTTTCCTTCATTGTTCTCTTACGGTCATAGTAAGTGCTCTGTGGTCAGCCAATAAATCGGGATGAATGGAGCATTATTCTGTCAGGTGAAACTGCCCCTGTCAGTACCCTAGAAGTGCTTTCTGTGTGATTCATGTTTTGTTTTCCTTTTATCATCCTGTGTCTCTTTGGTTGTGTTGAACATTTTTTAAAAAGTGTCGCATCAGCTTTTTTTTAATACTGATGATTTAATTGCAAAAGCATATATAAACAGTTTGAAAGGTGTGAAAAGAAATTTCACAAGTCACACAGGGAACAGCACCAAAGCCACCTTCAGTCTGGAATTCATCACTTTGCAAAGCAAACTGCAGTGCCAGCACCAAATGGTGCGGCCTCAGCCAGCGTGAAGAGCCAGTTGATGAAGAAGGCATTTGTCTCGGGGCAGAGGTGCAGCGGTGGTGGAGATGTGCCTCGGCCTCCAGGAGCGGGGGTGTGCTGGGGGAGCAACATGTGTAAACCACACATGTCACGGGGCAGTGCGCCAGAGGAGTTGCACTGCGGCTCTGGAGGTCAGACAGAAAAGCAGGCTTGCTTTGCCTTGTGACGATGGGTCAGAGTAGACCGAGGCAGAGGCTCCATGAAAGGCTGCTGGGGCACAAGCACCAGGAGGACAGTCCCAGCTCTCTGGAAGCTCTGTTTAATGGCTGCCATTCTAACATGAGAACTGTATTAGAGTAGTACATGAGAATTATAGCCCTCGGGAAGGCAGGGCAGGGGGAACCATCATGCCTCATCCTGACAGACATGTTGGAAGACAGAGACAGGCCAAGGAATCTGTTCTGGACAGATAATTAGATTTTTTTTTTATTTGTGTGCGTGTGTGTGTATCTGTGTGTCTTAAGTGTATATGTCTATCTATATGTGTGTCTGTGTTTGTCTGTGTCTGTGTGTGGAGGGGCTGTGGATGTGAGTGCTGGTGTCTGCTCAGGTCAGAAGAGGACAGCAGCTCTCCTGCAGCTGGAGTTCAGGCATGAGCCACCCAGCGTGGGTGTGGGGAAATGAGCTGGGGTCCTTTGGGAGAGCAGTGTGTCGTCTTAGCTGCGGACCCAGGCCTCCAGCCAGGCTGGGTGTCATCCGGACGGCTCTACTGTAGTGATCCGTGCATTGTCGTTGCAGGTGAATCAAGCATCCCTTCTGGAACAACACAGAGTGGGAAAAGTTTACAGAACAAGAGTCAGTTTAGGACCATCGCACCCAAAATTGTGCCTAACGTCCTAACGTCCAGCGTGCTACCCTGTCCTTCCTCACTTCCTGACCAAGAGAGTCTAGCTCTAACCACCAAGCCTCTGGGTGTGCCCACTCAGAACTATGCTCTGATGCAGGTGGCCGGCCAGGAGGGCACATTTTCTCTTGTTGCTTTGCCAAATGTTGCCTCAGCTCAGCCAGTTCAGAAGCCCAGGATGTCCCTACATGAAAACTTTAAACTGCCAATTCCTCGATACCAGCCACTAAGTAGCAAAGAATTCAGGAAGAAACAGGATCTGGGCTCTCTCCAGAGTGGCTGCAGCAGACCTCCTGGCCCAGCCCAGATGTTCCAGATGTCCCCACACGCCCATCCTGCACTGCCTCACAAACCCAGCCTGTTGAAGCAATTGCTCACTTTTGAACCTTCCCCCACCCATATCAACACAGCTACACTGACAAGGGGTTTTGGCCGAGGAGATTCGAATCCTCTAGTGACTGATGGCTGTGGAGATCAGGAGCTTCCTGCCACTCCATCATCGACTCCAGAGGAGTCCTCTGACCTGCAGAGCCTCGCAGCGGTTATGCAGAAGGCCAGGAAGGAGGTGCCTGCCAAGCCTGCCACCGCTGGCAGAGAACGCAGAGAGCAGACGGCCTCTGCACACGCTGGCTGCAGCAGGGCGGTGCCGCTGACCTCCGGAGTGCCCAAGGGCAAACTGCCCGTCCTGCCCTTCTCAAGAGTAAGAACCGTGGAGGTAGGCAAAGTGGAGTCAGATGCGGACACTACAGACGTCTCTACCCCCGGATGCGGGGCACACTGTGAGGAGAGACTGTCTGTCACAGAGAGGTTCGATGCAGCCACCAAGGTAGCCAGCGTGATACCTGCACTGCACGGGTCACAGCCGAGTGCGAGTGAACGTGCCTTCTGCCCTGTCACCAAAGTAGATCTCGGCCGCAAAGCAAACGCCAGCAGTGGGTTAGCAAAGAGAAGAGGAAGGAAATGGAAAGTGCCAGATGAGATTTTAGCACTGCAGGGTAAGAGGAGGAAATGCAGGAATAGTATGTGTGGAGACAGTGTAGAAAGAGCGAGAACCAGTCCCCAGGAACCCAGAGACCAGAAGCCCAGGGCCGCTTCAAGAAAGTATCGTCACATCATGCCCAAGCCTGTCCTCGTCCTGTCCACCTTGGCGCCCCTGGCATCTCCCTCGGCCGTGCTGCAGGCCCAGGCTCCCAGCAGCCTAGGTCAGGACGTGCTGGCCAACGCCCTGCGTCTGAACGGCCTCGACCCCAGGCCGAGCCCTGCACCCAAGCCCAGCTCTGCGCTTAGAAGCGGCTTCTCTGCCATTAAGAAGCCCTGGCACATGTGCCCTGTCTGCAACCACCACTTCCAGTTCAAGCATCACCTTCTGGACCACATGAACATACACACCAACAGACGGCCTTATAGTTGTGGGATCTGCCGCAAGACCTACGTCCGTCCCGGCAGCCTGAGCGCACACATGAAACTCCACCATGCCGAGAATCGCCCCAAGAAGCTAGTGTGCTGTGAGTTTTGTGCCAAAGTATTTGGTCATGTCCCAGTCTATTTCGGCCATCTGAAGGAGGTGCACAGGGTTGTGATCAGCACAGAGCCCTCCTCCAGTGAACTGCAGCCAGGAGACACACCAAAGAACAAGGACCGAGATGCCGGTGTGCAAGGACCAGACGGCCCACTGGAGAGGTGAGTGCTCACAGAAGGGAAGCCTGGCGGGAAAGCCTGCTGTGGATTGAGAAGGTGAGATTTCAGGAAGTAGTGAGGAGTGGCGGTGCCCACCTGGAATTCCGGCACTTGACAGGAAAACCTGGAATTTGATATCAGCCTGGGCTGTGTGAGAACCCTTCTCAACAGCAACAACCAAAGATGCCGGAGGGTGAGATGAGCCACCTCTCCTACCCCTCAGCTCTGTGAAGAGTGATCCATCTCCTGTTTATTTCTGGTCAGTCACAGTGTTTAATTACTCAGACTTGCGTAAGTCAAAGCTTAAGTGCCAGCTTGGGATATGTTGGGGACAGCTAGTAACAGATTTTTTTTTTTTTTTTTGCATCTGAAATTTAAAATAGTAGATTATTTTATATAGTTTTTAGCAGTGTTTATAAAGTAGTTTTCCCTGAATTATTGCTCCTGGAATTCTTATCTAAACAGCACTATCTAGCCCACAATGATGCAGTAGGGCGCCCCTTTTCCAGACTCTGAGGTATCCCACCTCACCCTCGGCATCTCTACATGTGCCCTTGTTACCGACAGGCCACGTTAACTTTTTCTGTGTCCTTCTATTTTGTAAGCACTGCTCCTTGACTATGGATGGATGGAGAGAGAGATGTAGTCATGTGAGTTTTGTGCAGAAGTATTTGGTCATGTCCCAGTCTATTCCGGCAGTCTGAAGGAGGTGCCTAGGGCTGTGATGAGCACAGAGCCCTCCTCCAGCTGCAGCCAGGAAGCTGACAACAGGCACTTGAGCAGTAATGACCAGGGGAGTGCCTGCAGTGTGTCCACAGGCCCACAGCTCAGGCGACTGAGGCATGAGGAGGAAACCCCGCCAACACCTTAAGTTCTCTGTCCCTTGTTCTTCTGTTGTCCCGGTTGCTCTAAGTGTTTTCTGTTTAGTATCATAATGCATAAAAACAAGATACCTGCCATAGCTTTTCCTGTCTTTTTACATTTCCTCTTCTCCACTCGCTCTTTCCCCCCTTCCACTAACATGTCTTTTGCTAACGTGTCGTGGAACCTCCCTTTGCACTTGTACCTCGGTCATCTTAAAATCAGATGTCAGAACGGCGTGGATGCTGTGGCATTCCTCTCCAGCAGTACACGGGGTACCGTGGAGCACCCATCATAGTCATATTACATCTTCCTGTTGTGAACACCTGTGGTACCCAAGGAGGCGTTTCTCTCAGGGGAGGCACGGGACTCTTCTGAAGTGGTCCTGGTGGCTCTGGGGGTGGCAGCTTGTGCTCTGCTGAGCTCTCTGTCCAGTCCCCTGCTTTCCTAGCAGGGCGCTCATATCCCTGATGGCAAAGAGATCCAGTTGCATTTTCCTGGGAAATCTTAACCTAAACTGTTTTCCCCTTTCCAGGGAAACCAAGTCAAGTTTGGAAGAAGATTTCCTTCTAAACCAGGCAGATGAAGTCAAATTGCAAATTAGATGTGGCCGTTGTCAGATCACTGCTCAGTCCTTTGCTGAAATCAAGTTTCATTTACTTCATGTTCATGGGGAGGAGATTCAAGGCCGGCTTCAAGAGGTGATCTTACCGGGCAGCAGGCCTGGCACTGCCCACCAGAAGCTGCACCCGGACAGAAGGAAGCAGGTGATGCCCTGCGCCTCTGTGGAGGACTTCCCAGCATTTCCCAAAGTGCGAAGACTGCCGGCCCCTCATCAGCACAGAGAGGAGGTCCTGGCAGAGAGCGAGGGTGCCCGGTGGGGAAGGGGTGGCCCGCAGCCCTCCACCACGCTCTTCTGGTCCCGCTCCGGCTTCAACTGCCTGCTCTGCGCCCAGATGCTGGGGCGGAAGGAGGACCTGCTTCTTCACTGGGTACACCAGCACAACTGCGAGGACCCCACCAGACTCTGGGCTCTCCTGGGGACACTCTCCAACCAGGGCGCTCCCGAGCCCCCGTGAGGCCAGGCAGTGACCACCCCTCCGTCCCTCCCTTTCTGTGGGTGTTTAACTGTAAGGCTCCAGCGCTCCAGGGCCAACGCTAGTGGGCAGAGGGAATTTTTGTGCATAGTTTTATTTTCTTAAGAAATAAAGAATGTGCCCTGATGCAGTTTTCTAACGTATGTAGTCTCACTTTAAAATGCTGTGCAGTCTCTAACACCATAGACTTATTTATAAGAAATAAAAATATCAAAATTGGGAAACTGAAACGTAGAGAAGATTGTTATTCTCAATTGCAGGTCTTTGAGGGAGAGAGAGAGGGTGTGTGTGTGTGTGTGTGTGTGTGTGTGTACGTGTGTCCTCTTTGATTATATATACAATTCTACAGCTGTGGAATGTAGTCTCAACCGTAGTATACAGTTACACGATCAATGTAGATATTTGTTAGTCTCTGGTTTATTTGCATACACTCTAGAATAGTCTTTTTAATAGTGCTTCATCTACCATAACTTAAAATCTGTGTTTTCAAGATACATTTTTAAATGTTTTGCTGTCTTCTTAAATGTGTAGTGCTTTGAAGAGTAGCCAGCAAACAGCAAGTCTTCTGGTGTCCCTTCTCAAAATAATTGAAAAAATTGCATACTTCAGCTGATTAAAAAAAAATCCACTTCCTTGGTAGAAAGTTATTTTCAGGAAATCTTTGTGCCCAGAAAATTTACAGCCTGGAAAGTGAACTAGAAGGTGCAGTCCAGATGCGGCGGTGCTGCCTGCTCGCTTTCCCTCCCAGGAGCTTCCGAGGGCTGTCGCTAGCTGATCAATTTTAGATACAACTGTGCCTTAAAGCCCAGGGTCTCTTTGAAAGTCAAGAGTAAGTGATTGGCTCCTAAAGTCCTGGAAATTATCTTGACTCACAGAAGCTGCAATTGAAGTTTCTGGCCATCCTGCCTGTGAGTCATGTTCTGAGAAGTGAGGTCTCAGCACTCATCGCCCTAAACTCACTGCCTTCAAAAGAAAGCTCTGTGCATGAGGCCTGTCCTTTCTGTTTGCCAGGGACAGGCGTGAGAAGGTTCCCCAGCAGGAAGAGGGACATTCTGATGCTATGCTGCTGGGTCTCGTGTCATCTTTTTAAGTGTCCGGCTGTTTGTAGGTGCCCCTGCAGCAGTGCAGGAAGGAGACTTTCTTTGCTAATAATTTTGCAATTCTGAGAAAGATTTGGTTTGGATTCCCATGAGCATTTGCCATGGTCTACCCATGATCACCCTCCACTTGGCTTCAAGGAGCTCATAACAGCCCACAAGCGTTAGATGATTTCAGACCCCCTCCGTTAGTGATGAAACAGTGTGCCTAGACCACTCAATGACTTTGCTAGTTTTTAAGAAGATTCATTTTAAAACCTGTATTCTATCAAGAATACTATTTGAACCCAAACTCTGAAATGATTCATAGACCAACCAGTCCTCAGGTACAAGCAGGATTTCAGAAAAGCTGGCCAGTTGGCCAAGGGCAAAGTGGCCATTGTGGTGGACGCACACCTTGTAGGCAAAGCAAAGGGGGATGACACTTTGTTGAGACCCCAACACAGCCACAAGTGTTTAATGTATGAGATAGACAGTCTCTGGGGTGGAGAAGAGAACAGAGGTGAGCAGAAGTATGCTGACCTCCAGCTTTCCTTCCCAGTGTGTTTCAGGGTGGTGGCTGAAGTTGCTGACTAAATTTAAAAGCAAGTCCTTGGGGTACTGATTCGTGGCATACAGGGCCTGGGCCACTCAGCGAGCATTGTAAAGAGAGTCATTGTCCTGGAGACACAGCTCACTGGTAGAGTGCAGTCTCCAGGCCTCAAGTCCCATTGCCTTGGAAGAGAGCAAGCTTGAAGCAACTGTGTGTGAGGACATCTTCAGATGTCACCCTTCACCGGTGCAGCTGTGCCGCAGGGCACACTGTCCTGGCTCTCAGCGATTTGTCTGAGAACGGGAAGAAGGGGCCTGTGTTGGGAGGGCGTACCTGAGCTAGTGGACACTGGCACAGTCTAGCCTGAACGCCCACAGAGCCCATTGCGGTGGGATAAAGTACTCTACCTTTCAGCTTGTAACCTAGAGAGAAATCTTTTTCCAGGGCCACTCTGTAAAATAACAGTGACAGTCCCCCCTCAAGAAGTAACTAGGAAGAGTTCTTGACAACATAGCAACAGGTGGTTGGTGGTTTTTTATGCTTTGGATCAGATCTGAGGACGGTACATTATAGCATATAAAAATCATTGGAAATAGCCCAGATAGCCCTGAAATACAGGTTTATAGGGTCAGAGCTCCAGAGAGGCAGAGGGAGCCGCAGCTCTGTATAACAAGTGCATTTGTGGAGGTTGGTGCTCTTCAGAGCTGCACCTTTCTCTGTCTGCTGCCCTCCCCTGCTAAAGCTGGCTTGAGACCACTAGCCTCTTGAGGGCGGGCATGGCCCATTGTCAGCCTGGAGTCCTACAAAGGCCATACTCTACAGGGACTAGCAAGCACACAGATCATTGCTGGAAGGATGGGAGGAATGCCTGCATCAGCTGAATTCGAATGTGCTGCTTCACTTTTTTTTGTTTTTAATAAAGCACCAAGCCCATGACTAGGACAGCATTGAAGCAAATTGGGCCTTCATCTCTTTAATTTTCCTTAATGTCTTTGCTTCTTTGAAAATTGTCCCACAGCCAGATCCCCCCCCCCTTTTCATTTGGCACTAACTTTTCTCTGAGAGAGCACTTTTGATTTGTACTTTTTTTATTACTTGTCGTTTTTATTCATGTCCCTCTCGTTGCGCTTGCTGGCTCTCTGGCTCTTCTGGTGCAGCCCACCCCCTGCTGAACTGTCCCTCACATGGAAGCATGTCTCTTCATCTGCACACCATGAATAATTGAGCCCAGGCGCCTTCCACAGCCTTCCCTGGCTGCAGACCCCTCCTCTCCGGCTACACGGCTCCAGCTTTCTGTGGTGGCATAATTGTTGGCAATAAATGTTGTGCTTCGCTTACTTACTAGGATTCTCCAATCTAGACAGGCCTGGTCCATTCAAGCTGCTGACATACTTTGTTATGTGTGTGTTTTATAGTCTTTTTACTGGGCTCCTGAGAACAAGCCGTGGGCAGGATTTGCCGGGTTTAGCAGCATAGAGTTTCAGCTTAAGTCCCGCTGATCCAGGCTTCGGACGGCCCCATGTGCCTGAACCGTCTCGAGGAGTGTGACTCCGGGGCAGACTGTTGTGTCTCCTGCCTGCCCTAGACCTGGGGGTTCCATCATAAAACCACAAGCCCTCTTCCTTGGGTGTATTGTGGACTCGGGGCCAGGGTGCAGGCACTGTTTTGGGAGCGCGTCACAGTGGCCACAGTGACTTGTGGAAATGCCTCAGTATGTTGTTTAAGCTTAGGAAGTACTATGGGCAGAACCAAAGGTGGCAGCTAAAAGCCATGTCACAACCCTTTGTTCCAGGTGTCATGTGAAACGAAGCAGGTTCCGTCCTCAGGATGCCCCCCTTGCTGTTGCATAGCAGTCAAGAACTCGTTTAAAATGGAGATGATAATAGTTGTCCTTTTCAGTATGCTCCAA
Source organism: Psammomys obesus (assembly GCF_907164565.1). Taxonomy (NCBI): domain Eukaryota; kingdom Metazoa; phylum Chordata; class Mammalia; order Rodentia; family Muridae; genus Psammomys; species Psammomys obesus. The sequence continues at coordinate 21,793,885 of NW_026596117.1, read as the reverse complement.
ACACCAATAATAATATTATTTTTGAGAAACCAAATACTTACTCAGTACTCAAAAGAATTTATATACTTTTTTTTTCATTAAACAGGAATTGACTCCACACTGAAAGGCTGGCAGGGAAAACAACTAAGTGTTCTGCGAGCCTCAGCAGAGGCAGGCAACGAGGGCAGCCTAACCCTTGCCATCCAAGTGTCGGTGTCGGTTTTGTAGAACGAGGACCGGAGCACAGGTGCTGCCAACCACTCTGAGACCCCTGTGGGTAAATGTTACAGTGCATGCATCCCCTCCCACCTGTCCCCAGTGAAGCCCGTTGGTGACATTCACCATGGCGTTCATGGAGCCTTGCTTTTGCCGTGACAGTGACTGTATCCAGGAAGTCGCTCTATCATGTCACAAAATGTGTCTTTCATAGCTGTTTGGCTTGTTAGTTGCAGTGCTAGGGATCAAGCCAAGGCCCAGCACGTGCAAGGCAAGTGTTCTACCCTGACACACAAGCAGCCCAATCCAAACAGTGTTTGAAGAAAGAACAGGCAACACTGTAATGTCACAATGTGACCAAGAGACTTGTAGATAATAGTGGGTCCAATCTGTCACAGAGAGAGAGAGGTTGGAGTGAACCCAGGCCAGTGTCAGCAAAACAGCAAAATAGCATGAATGTGTTGATCTCCAATGGATAGAAAGAAATTGAACAGCATCAAAATTGAAAAGACCTTTGGCCCATAGATTCTATTTGTGAGAATAGGTACATGAGGACACAGATAGGGGAACAATGTGTCCCTGATTTTTTGTTTTTAAATAGAAGACTAAATCAACTCATCAGAATGAGCTAAAAATTATTACAGTATTCCATATAATGGAATACTTTGTGCTTCAGTCAGGGCTCTCTAGAGGAACAGAACTTAGAGAATGAGTGAATATGTATAGACAGACAGACAGAAGGGATTTATTGGAATGGCTTCTCAACCTGTGAGTCACAACCACTTGAACGGCCCTTTCACGGGGCCACAGATCAGATCTCCTGCATGTCAGATATTTATATTAGGATTCATAACAGTAGCCACATTACAGCCATGAAGTAGCAATGAAATAATTTTAGGGTTGGATCACCACATGAGGATCTGGACCGAAGGTTTGCGGTGTTAAGATGGTGGAGATCCACTGGCTTACAGGGCCTGGTCCCACTAGTCCAGCAATGGCTGTCTACCAACAGAAGGGTCCAAGAATCCAGTAGGTGTTCAGCCCACAAGCCTGGATGGCTCAGCTGGCCTCCAGTGTACCTGGGAATCCCGAAGAAGTGGCCTCCAACACCAGTGAAGGAATGGACTTGCCAGCAAGAGCAAGAGCAAGCAGGCAAAGAGAGCAGGCTTCCTTCATTTCCTTGCTAGAGGGCTGGTGGAAGGTGTAGCCCACCTTAAAGATGGATCCCCCCACCTCCAAGATCCACTTAAATAACTTGAGAAAAAAATCTCTCACAGGTGTGCCCAGCCATTTTGGGTTTTGGTTAAACTTCAGATTTGGTCAAGTTGACAACCAAGAATAGCCATCACACTATGCTTTGGTGCAAAAGTTTGAAGTAGCTTATCGTGTGTTAGAACATAGCAATGCCCAAGGTGTGCCTGTGTGTGTTTTAATGTAATATTTTAATTTCCGAAAATAGTATGCATGCATAAAAGCATGTATCAGTTGCCTCCCTCCTCTCCTCCGCACCCCTCCCCGCCTCCTGACCCCTCTCTCTGATAGCCCGCCAAGTCCCATTTGTGCTGCACGTGTATACCTGTGTGGTCCTCACTGGGGCGTGGTCGGTCTACCAGGGGCCACACCCTGAAAGAAAATGACCACTCTCCAGAAGAGCCATCAGCCGCCCATAGCTCTGCAGCTGGCGTGGACGCGGCGCTCCGTGCTGGCCTGTCCACAGCTGCTGGAGTTTGAGCGCCGTGGTTCTGCTGTGTCCCAGTGACACTGTTTCGGTTTGTTCCTCCCCAGCTTCTGCCTTTTCCAGTCTTGTCTGCTGCATCCGCCAAGATGATCCCAGAACTTTGTGGAGAGGGGTTCGAGGTAGATACCCAATGAGTTCACTTAATAAAATAAGAGTCGGTTCACCTCCCAGGCCAGTGAGCTCCCCAAACATGGGTTCTTGACCACATTCACAGCACCAGGTGTGTGCCTCCTGCTGTAGCACAGGTCTTGAGTCCAGTCAGAAAGCATATGGTTCTCTCGTGGCTTTCATGTGACCATTGCAACCACGGGCATGCCTGGCTGTGCAAGTCATTGCTCACTCGGAATGTCCACAGCTGGGTAGGAATATCAGCTTTTCTTCCCCAGCAGCCTGCTGGGGCAGGTAGATGGCACCTTCAGTCCTCTGAAAGCTTGCTAGCGGGAAGCTTCCTTGGCAATACCAGCTTGGGTTTTCCATGTCCTATGCCAGGACGTGTTTGTATTTTTAAGAGGAAGAAATACATATGTGTTTAATTTTCACAGAAAATTTATGGAGGGTGACTTCAGAAGGGGCTTCTGGGAGGTGGAGGGGCCCATGTGTTCTTTTACTCCGTTGGAATGTTTTTGCTACTTTTTTTTTTCCAATTGAAAAAATAGCTTTGGGTGCCAGGGAGATAGCTGAGTGGGCGGGCAGGTGCTTGCTATGGAAGCATGAGGGCTGAGTTTGCATCCCCAACACCCGCTAAAAGTGAGGCCGAGTGACATGTTCCCGTACCCCTGAAGAGAAGAAGCAGACAGACAGACAGATCCCTGGGGCTCACTGGCTGACTCCTCCAGCCTTACCAGTGAGCTCCAGGTTAAGCCAGACGCCCTTTCTCAAATGCTAAGGTGGGTTACAATTGAGGAGGACACTGGGGTGCACCTGCCACGCAGCTTCCCGCCTGAGGTCACCGCTCACCTACCCCGCAGAGGACAACCCACAGGGACACACGTCTTCAACCCAGCTCTCTCTCTCTCTCTCTCTCTCTCTCTCTCTCTCTCTCTCTCACACACACACACACACACACACACACACACACACACACACACACACTTTTTACTTCATAAAAGTAGCACACACTGCTGACGCTTTCTACTCTGCATCCCCGGTCAGGATGGCTGAATTGCTCCAGACAGATGTTATGATCTGTTAGTGAGCATCCACACTCTGAATAGACAGCTGGAGACGTGTGGTTTTCTGACCTCTTCCTGGGCAAGCCTTACTGGTCTCAGTCCCCGTGCTCCTGCTGTTAGGCCTGCTGTTTTGTCTCCCTACAGACTCGCATGTTAGCCTCAACAGGATTGAGGGTGCCTGTGGCTCACAAGCAAGCCTTCGGCACCCCTGTTTCATGATGCCCTGGGCAGCCCTGTTTTGTCCAGTTGTGCATCTGTGATGCATCACTTGGGGACCAAGAGAGAGCGCCGAGCCCTTCACTGTTCTACCTGATAACGGTTGCCAGCTCTGGGTGGGGTTTGAAATCATCTTTTATCCTAACTCAAAATGGCATGGCCGAAACCGAGTCCAAAGAATACAGAGATTCTGGCAGCTGGGTTCACAGCCTCTCTCCTCTCCTCTACAAAGAAGCCTTCACCCCCACCGCACCCCCACCGCACCCCCGAGTTCTGAGCAGATGGGGCTGCACCCCTCCCTCCATGCTTGCGGTCTGGCTAAGTGTCCTGTTGCCAGGCCTGCAGGTCACAGAGACAGAATAGGATGTGTCTGAAGAAGAGGTCTCTTGCGTTTCAAAGTAATCTCCATCTTCCTGTTTTCTCCCTAAGAGGAGATTCCGGACTCAGCCACGGCCATGTCACTGTCTCTGCCTGTGCGGTGCTGGGAGTCCCTGTGGCGGGAAGCCTCCTTTGTGCTGCACTGTCGCTCGGCCCAGTCACTCCAGTGTGCCACCCTGTTAGTCCACGTGTTCCCGAAGTCATTCTTCAGCAGTCCCTCTTTCAGGGTCGGCGTGTTGGCTTAAAGAAAATAGCTGTGGTTTCTCTTTTCATAGGAGCTTTAAGGCTATGCCCAGATGGCAAAAACCTATGGAGTGACCAACCCCACTGGTCCCCTAAGACCTTCCCCTGCCATCAGCACACTGTTATGTGGGGAACCCCAGCCCCAGTGTGCCTCTGTCGGGACACTGGCTCAAAGAGCCAGGCCAGCAAGGATCAAGTAGCCTGGCCAGAAGAGGCCTTCAGTTAGCTCCAAGCAGTCACCTAGGGATGGCAGCTCTCATTGGTACACAGATCTGGGCAGAGAGTTTGACTCCTGCAATAAGGATAAAAGGCATGAGGGAGAAGGAGTGAACCCAGTTGCATGGTTTTACCTTCCTTTCCCTCTCTGTGCTGAAATACCACCTCAAACATGTCATCTCAAATGAGAAGGGACTTGCAGTCATAAGCAGGGCGTGGCCCGGGAGACGGCTCCATTAGAGAGTGCTGGCTGCAAGAGAGTGAGTTCAGTCCCCAGCACCCACATAAAGGCTGAGTGCAGCAGAATGCATCTGTAAACCCCAGCACTGCTGAGGCAGGGACAGGAGGCTCTGGGGCCTGTTGGCCAGCCTACCCAAGCAAATCAGCAAACCTCAGGTCCAGGGAGAGAGCCTGCCTCAAAAAATAAATAAATAAAAATAAATAAAGAAAGAAAGAATGAATAAATAAATAAATAAATAAATAAATAAATAAATAAATAAATAAGGTGGAGCATGATTGAGGGGGGAAGGGGGGATGCTTACGTAAGTATCAGTGAGCGTTCAGATGGCTTTCTGGGCCCTGTAGATTCACTGGGGACTTTTTCCAGGAACAATTGGGGGAATTTCCACTCCGTAAAGTCCACTGCTTTAAGAGACACTGATAACCACCTGTTGACAGTTCCAGAAGAGGAATCCAGGGCCGGATGGAGCTGTTTGTCAGCATTGAGACAGAAGGTAGGAAGTGGTGACGACGAATCGCTAGAGCCATTCCTCTATCTTAAGAGAGGGGGAGGGCATACTGTGCTGTGACCTTTGGGATCACAGGAAACTCTTTCAGAAAGAGCGGAGGTCTTCTACGTTTGCAGAGGTCTTCTAAGGAGCTTCCAGAGTGTCCAGAAAGAGCCTCCATGCAGTCCGCCATTAATACCTCTTACCAACCTCAACCATGGACCACAGCTGGTGGTGGGGCTGACAGAGGAGCAGTGGAAGAGCCACGGCTGAGGTGAGGATGCTTCCTTGCTCATCTGGACAGGCCAGCTTCTCTGGGCACAGAGGGCTGAGGAGGGCTGGCTTGCCAGCCCCTCTTAACCCCACACAATGTTCAGGCAGCACCCTGCAAGATTTCACTCCAGCCCTTTTCACTCAGAACTCTGCAGTCTGGATGACATTGTCTGCCACTTGCCGATTTCCTAAGGCCCTTCCCCAGTTGGTGCCAGCACAGCACATGGCAATCTCGTAAGTCAGTGCTCGAATTCACTCACACCCTTGGGAGATTGGCTTAAGTAGACAAAATGAGACAGGAAGAACAGGAACTGAAGAACGCAGAGTCCAGAGCAGTCTGTTCAGCCCTTGTGCGGCACAGCCGATCTTAGTCCAGGCCAGGCATTCTCGGGGGACAGTTTTCCAGGCCACACCATCCTATTCGGGCAGCAGGTCCTCAGGAAGCTTGAGTGAAAATGGTAGTCATCCCCCATGCCAAGGGTGCACTTCAGCAACCCCCTTTCCTTCCTGGCCTCCGATGATCCCTCTATTTCCTCCTCTGGAAAGAAACCCCACTCTCCTACTCTCATGAAAGGTAAAGGGTTCCCTAGGATGCCAGGCCTGCCGAAGCCCTGCTGCTCGCCTCAGCCCTCCCTTCCCACAGTGGCATAGCTCTCAGGTAGCCCCAAGCTTGCAGGTGGCCCCAAGCTCTTACAATGACCTGTTCCTCACTCTTTACCCTCCTTCTGCACACACATAGGATCAGACTCTATCCCTGCTCCAGTTCTTTGCCCTGGAATCCAAGAGACTGGAAACTTAAGCAAGTGCCTGGACCTTGGGTCCGCACCTGATCCTGCTACAGAGTAAGGCCTGAGGAGGGCCCAGTGATGGAGGAATGCACCCTCCAGGGCCAAGGATGGCCACCATGGCACTGACACCCAAGCTGCTCGCTCCTGGAACAAAGGGAGGGCTGCTGTGAGCCTGGCTCAGGTCAGTTGTCTCCAAACGTCAAAGCAATTAGATGTGTGAACCTCACTATGGACGCATCTCCAGGGCTGTGAAAGTCACAGCTGAGGTCTTAGAGAAGCTCCACCCAAACACGTCAGCACAGGCCCTCAATGGGCCATCCGTGCTCCACGGGTCACTGTCCAGATGGGAAGCCACATACAAAACTCCGCCCCTCCCCCAACGCTTGGAACTGAACTTCGTGCGCGTCCCCTTGCACCTGAAGGCAATTCGGTTAGCGGGCCATCTTTCACCACCTGACTGAATTTTCCCACTCGCATACCTTCCTGATGAATTAAGTGCTTATGGAATGTGAAGCAGTGAGAAACGTTAGCAGCCGACTCTCTCGGAGGACCTGCTTGCCAGCCTCAGGCTCTTCCACAGCACATGCGCTCCTGAGCTCTGCCGGTAGGTGACCCGGCTTCCCGAGTCCTGCTCTTCTCCAAGCCAGCTAATTGAATTGGGTTGTCATCTTGAGCATCTTGAACGAGAATACATTGAACTCATTTCGTCTGTCATCCAAGAATTGGAAGTGGCTTTTTTATTACCAGCTGACTTGGGTTCACCCTTATCCCAGAAAAAAAAAAAATTTTTTTTTGATGAAATGTACAATGTAATTAAAACAATCTAGTCACATTATCTGTTTGAATTGGTCCCTTTCCAGGAAGATAAAGAAGAGGCAGCTACAGTCACTGCCTTTTTGCTGAGCTCGTCAGCCTCTTCACAAAACACATCTGTGTCTGCTCACCAAGAGCATTTTGTATGTCACCGGTGGCTTAACAATTACAAAATATTGTAATTAAATGTCTGAACGCTCCCTTCCCTTGCCCATTACAAATAATCGGGGAACTTGATTAATTTCTGCTGTTTGTTTCCTGCGACGCTCACCTCCAGGGGAAACGACCACGGAATGCTGAAGTCAGAGCCAATTAAACTGCTGTACCGCTGCAGCTGGACCAGGCCCATTTTTCAGGGGAGGCTCAAGCAGGCTTGCGGAGACCCAGCGCCTCTGAGCTGTGGAGGGTGTTCTGGAGAGGAAAGGGAAGCAGCTAGCTAATGCATCAACCTGGGCACACACCAGGGCGCATGCTTCCAGGATGCAGCACTGAGGAAAACCCTGTCTCCCACATGGCTTTCACTCTGGGATGACCAGGAAGAGGTAATTGGCTAAGCATGGATACCGAGAGAAATAAAATGTGTTCAATGTTGGCAGGTCAAGGAAACCGCTCGATAGAATTTGCCTTTGAGCTGAATAAGTGCAGAAGCAAGTCCTTAACGTAAGCTGTCACGCCAGAAATTAGCAAACAGGGGCCAGTGATGGAGGCTTCTTATTTTGAAAGCAGTTTTAACAGCTCCCCAGACACTTCACACAAACTGCTGGAGGGCCCCGAGTTTGCAGCCTCCAGAGAGGGGAATGATGGGTAATGTGCTCTACTTTCCCCCATCTTTGCTATTAAATAAACAAACAACCACCACGACAGCCCAAGCCTACAGTATAATTAGGATCTAGCAAATGAGTTGTCAAAGAGCATTGCCTGTGTCTCCCAGGAGGCTTGGTGCCAGTCTGTTTGTTTTAGAGAATTTAAATGGCTCTCCCCTGCTGAACAATAAATGCAAACCCCAAATTTGCTACACAGATGTGGTCTTTACTGAGGAGACTTTTTGTTTCATTTTCTTCCTCAACCTAAAATAGATCGTTGCCTTGTAATCCAGAAGCCAGGGTCTTTCATCATTTCCAATCTATGTAGCAATCAAACAAGGGCCTGTGGTGACTGAAGCCGTAGTGGTCCTAAGGAGCCTGCTGTCCGGCCCACGGTTCTCAGACATCCAGGCCCCGCCCTGCTGGGAGTTTATTCCACAGCCTCTGCTGCTCTTTCTTCCTCACATGGTTCAGCCACAAATGAATAAATCTTTGAGCCTAAATCTTTCTAAATGTTCCCTTGAAGCCCAACCAACAGAATTTTTAAAATGTTCTCTGAGAAATGATTAGTTAGAGCCCCCCACCCCCACCCCAGGAATCCATCTCATCAGTAGCCAGGAAGAGTGCATAGCACATCCTCTGTTCCTACAAAGGATGCTGCCCTCCGTCTCAGGTCTTCCAGATGTTTGCCAGCAGGGTGTTTGCACCACGGAGAGAGCCCTTCTGTGAGATGCAGAGCTCCTCCAGCTACTAGCCAGACGGGTCAAGTTATTGCTAGGATGCAATAACTTTTCAGAGATCTAGTGACCACAGCAATGTGGTCCCCATATAGAGAGATATCTGAACAGATCCTGCTGGAGCACCTAAGTCCTGAGGCAGGAGGCATGGCTAGTTCACCCATTCTAGCAAGAAGACAGGTGTTCAGGGCAAGAAGGCCCTTAGAGACCATGACTGCCAGGCCATACAGGGCAACTGGGCCTCTTGGCTTTGCTCTGGCTTCCAACTGCAGCGTCTTGAAACATGGGCTATCTCTACCTCACTGCTGCTAGAGAGCCAGGGTGACCTATCACCCAAGGCCTGTTCTAAACCAAACACTGGTAGTATGTTCCCTGCAGAAGTCGACAGAGGTGAAGAAGACCAAGTTCATGAAAGGAAGGAAGGAAAGTATAAAAAGTGCATAGGTCAGGAGAGGGTGTATGCTCTCCCCTCCCTTGGGGGTGGTCCACACAGGCCCCAGAGCCTGGGTCCCTCTCCTCCTCTGTCCAGGAAGAATCACAACAGCAATTCTCCTGCCTGGGCACACAGGCATCCACAATGAATGATGCTTGACCTGGCCCAGATCCTCCATGTTGAGGCTTCAGAGAAATTTCTCATTACGGCCTGTGAAGCCCAGTGGGATTTATGGCCAGGGAGGACTGTGTACTTGGGAGCTGAGCTGTTCGGTCTGCCAGCTCTGCCTCGCTCCCCCACCCAGCACCCAGCAACCAATGGCAGGTTTACTCTAAAAACCCCTGAGCTAGCCCGAAATGCACCTTGCTCCAGAGTAGGAGATAAACGGGATTTAGAGGCAGTGTGGTTCCCAGCCGGCCCTTATCTAGATTGACTGCTCCATTTTTTCAGCTGAGTGTGAATGCAAGGGATAATTACCATCATGTGTTACCTGAGATTACAGGGTTGTGTTCCCACTAATGACACCACAAGAACCAAGCAGTGGTTAATAGTTAATCAGTCTCTTGCCTTAACAATTGGATAAATGAGGTGTGTAATTACACAATTATAAAAGACGTTTCAGATAGGAGTGGTGCTGTTATTAATACTGACGGCAAAAGCTGATGGGAGTAGAGCACTGGTCATTTCACAGGTGTTACCACGGAGGACCCTTGGCGAGGGCCCTCCCTCCCGAAGTTCTGAGTGTGGGTTCCGGGTGACCTTCTCTCCTCCTCCAGGGCCATCTGACCAGATAGCTCGCGGGCTCTCTGGATCTCTCTGGAATCTTTAAATGAGAAAAGCTCCAGGACGTTCGTGCTTACCTTCTGGGGGTGAGTCATACCTAGCAGCACTCTGTGCTGGTAGATGCTCAAGGACTTATTTTTATTTTATTATTTTTAGTACTGTCGTTCTCCCTCGTCATTGGAGAGAGATGGAGCCACTGCCCGAAGCCAGTTCTCCGTGTTGGACCAGTGCTGTCACCACCCTCACCCCCATGAACTGCCCAGATGGAGCTGCCGCTTACGCCCCTGGGTGGCATTTGGTGGTCCCTTGTATAGGATGCTCTCGGCCTTAATCCTGCATTCTCCTGTGGGTGCCTGAAGGTTCTTGGTGAAGACTGTATGTTCATCCTTGTTCCTAGGTATGGAGAACTGAACTCAGTCCTCTGGAAGGGCAGCCAGTGTGTGTGTGTGTATGTGTCCAGGTGTGCTCACCTATACACACGCTGGTGGGGGCCAAAGGTCGACATGGAATATCTTTCTTTCGGTATTGCTCTCCACGTTAGTTATTGAGACAGGGTCTCTCAATGAATCTGGACTTTGCTGGTGAGGACAGGTTAATTGGATAGAAGCCCACGAGATTCACCTGTGTCCACCAGCTCACACCTGGGGTTCTAGGCGCCTGTCATCATGCCCAGCTTTATGTGGGATGCAAGTGTAGGTCCTCATCTTTCACAGCAAGTGTGCCACCCACTGAGGCCCCTAACCCCGACAGCATGTTTAAAGCACTTATCGTTTTCAAACTCCAACTAGTGATGTCATGGGCCAGGATCCTGGCAGCTCTGTGATAGCATCCAAGTGACATGTGGGAGTTTAGGCAGGCTCACCCTGCCTCCATGAGGCATGGGCGGAGGACCATGCAGAACAGCAGCAAGGCCTTTGGACATGGGTCCCTGCTGTCCCTAGTCTCAGCCTGGTCCTTCTCACTGGGTCAGCGTTGAAGGGCAGATCTCACCTAAGTAAGGGATGCTGTCGTGAAGCTGGGGTGCTTGGGAGGGAACAAACCATTTCTCCACCAAAATCCCTGGGTTTGGCTAGCCATTTGAAAGTGGCACATCCCTGCCTTCCTGTGACAGTGAAGGGACTCACGCACTTCGGCCAGTGGCTGTCACAGCCAGCAGACGGCCTCTGTACTCTCGGTGGATGGTCACTTCACTCCGTCAGAGTGGAAGAGGGTAGCCTTGCAGCTCCCACCTGACCAGGTGTAGCTCTGAATGGCTCCCTTGCTCCCAGACCCCACTCTCCGCCCTGCACAGCTTCCACGAATGCCAGTGAGTGGCAGGGGCCTCCTGCCTAGTACCTGAATCTGGATGAGCTCAGGTAGAGTCTGTTGCCCCCTTGAGAAGTGGCCAACAGATGAGAGCAAGCCAAGCACAGCAGTGTCAAACACATGTGACAGGAAAAGCATGGATCACAGAGGGGCACCTAGTGTCAGCACACAGTAGGACTAGGCAGGCAGATTTCTGTAAGTTTGAAGCCAGCTACTCTATAGCGTGAGTTCCAGGAGAGTCAGGGGTGCATAGTGAGATCCTGTCAAACAAAAAGAAGAAAGAAAGGGAGGGAGAGAGAGAGAAAGAGAAAAGCAGAAAGAGAGGAAAACAAAACTCAGGGCTGCTGGTGTGTGCAGCTCAGAGGCAGAGGACTTGCATAGCAGGTGAGGCTCTTGGCAGTGGGGGAGTCCTCGGTCACTGGTGTGCTTTCAAAGGGGATTATGGGACTTCAGCTTCCTCTGTCTTCCTCCCATTCTAGTCACAAAGCGAATGGCTTTTGCTGTGGTTCCCACTTGCCACCAGGATGTGCTGCTCACTGGCCCCAAAGTTCCCATGTGTGGACTTCAGGTACCTCCAAAGCTGTGAGCCCAAACAAATCTTTACAAATTGATTTTCCTCATCAACTTTGTTAGAGTCCCAGAAAGCTGGTCCATACTGTGGAAGGACTTTAGCAGGGGCCTGGTTCATCTGCCTCACCTTATCTCCGGTCGACACTGAAGCATGGCTTTTCACAGAGAATGCTGGACTGTAATCCTGCTTCTGTGTTTACTTGAACTAGAGAGACTCAAATGGTCGCTGTCCTCTTGGCTGGTCACCTATCACTGTGGGCATCGCTGGTCCAGTTCTGGGGAGAAATTGGTGAGAGGCACCTTCAGAGAGACAGGCGCCAACGAAACACGGGCAGGACTTTCCACAGGAGTCAGGGAACCACACCAAATTACATCTAGGCTTTTAGCTTCCAAACTGTGGAAGCTTCCAAAAAGAGACCAAAGCAGTATGAACATTCTCTCTGAGAGGTCCCAGGACCTAGAGACGCTAAGACACCTGCAGGGTTCGGGGACTGGGGTGCTGTATCACTCATATGTTCATTCGGTTGGGGATTTCTTCTGCGGCCCGTGGGAGCTTGCTTTGCAAAACTACCCTTCAGTATATTCAGAGGCAAGTCCCCGAATCAAAGGGTTGACCCCAAATTCCTTTTATCCAGATGCTGTTCTCTCCTGATCAGGAGGCAAAGGCCTGGCTGAGGCAGGGGCATCTACAGACTACATTGGCAAGAATAGGCCATTACTAACCCCATCTCATTTCAGGAAAAGCAGGAAGGAGAGGGGGGGTGCAAGCAGGCTTTAAAATGGAATTCTCCCAATGTGGCTCCTGACTTTCTCCTGCCAGTTTCCAATTTGTTTTTATAGATGGGAGGGTGGGCTCATACCACTAGGCTAATCTCAGAATGAGGGGTGAGCATGAAGCTTATGGGGTGTACCCCAACACCAGGGGAAGGGAAGAGTGCAGTGGCCTCGCTTCAATTTGTTGTGGAGGGGTATGGGGAGGGCAGGGTGTGCAAAAATAGAACCACTTGGTTGGGAGACAGGTTATAGAGGCTAGGCGGCTCCTTAGACCCTCTGATATTGGAAAGTATGAATTTCACATGCTCAGTAGAACTCTTCATGTTAAACTCAAATGGGAAAATTAGAAGCTGCTCGAATGATCCAGCCAAGCCACAACTGGCCAGCAGATGTTACAGCACTGTGGCTGTGAGATTACATGGTCTGAAATGGCAATGTACTATGTTCGTAACAAGCATATTATCAAATGCAGAACAGACACAGCCCCGGAAGAGGGAATGTGCAAACTGGAGCAGGCTCTGCTTTGAAAGTGTCACTTGCCCACTAACCTGCTATTTCAGAGAGCTGGGTTTTTTTTTTTTTTCCTCCTTTCCTCAAGAATGAGGAGTTAATTTTACCAAAGTTCACAGAGCCAGAACCTGTCATTTTAAATAGCAATGGAGACCAAATCCTGCCAGCCTCTTTACAGCAAGGCAATTTTCTAGAGATCCACAGGCTAGCTGTCAGGCCAAACAGATCTGGGATCCGCTGGGAGTCTCTGGGATGCCAAGCTGGCCACCATCCTCTGTGTGCCAGGGCTGTGAACTGGAGGAGAGGAGATCTGATGAGCCAGGAAGGATGTTCAGGGCTGAGCAGAGCCTTGGGTGACACCATTTTAGTTACCAGCAAAGGCCCAAGCCAAGCATTGGCTTCAGGCCTCAGCATTAAAGCCCCCAACACATACACACACACACACACACACACACACACACACACACACACACACACACACA
>NW_026596117.1:21615093-21780718 GCF_907164565.1 Psammomys obesus | reverse complement strand
ACACACACACACACACACACACACACACACACACACACACACACACATACAGAAAGAGAGAGACAGAGAGAGAGAGCGCCTCAGGCTAGCTGAGAAAAGGAGAAAAGATCCAAGGTATGAGTTCCCCTGTAAGGGAGAGGTGTTGGGTTCCCCATGCAAGGGTGAGCATGGAGAAAGCATGGAGCTGCATGGTAAGCCACCCTGCAGCAGGCTGATGAGGAGAGCTGGCTTGCTGGAGGATCCCAACATCCAGTCCATTCAGTCCTTCAGCCATGTGAGTCCCAGAGAGGCTACCTGTACCCTCTGAGCCACCTCCCCACCCAATCCCAGCTTTTCTTCTAGGAACAGGCAGGACCCCACAGTTTTTCTGATGTCCGTGAGCCCCATGGGCCACCCAGGGCAACAGCAACCAGGCAGAGCAGCCCTGTGGCAGCTGCCTTCCCTCTGATGGAGCTGGAAGACGCAAAGGAGCCAAGATTCAGGAGACTCGCCACTTCTTCCCAAGCCAACTGCAGTCTGGGGTTCTGACACCAGAAGTCTACCCAGGGGCTAGTGCCACCCTTGGCCAAGCAGGCATGTAACGAGTGCTTGCTGTAAGCCACCATGAGTGGGGCATTGACAAGGATGACGCCCAGGCCTGGCTCTGCCCTCCGGGCTCACAGCTGAGACTCCCCACAGATGGCAGAGCAAATGCCCTATGCTTATTGTCTGCCCATCTGAGGTTGGCAAATTCCCAACTTCTCCCTTTCCTGGAATCCTGGGTGCTCCTTGCTCCCCAGGGTTTGCTAAGACCCCAGGGAGTGTCTAAGGTCAAACTTCCACAGCTAAAGTCTTTTCCCATGTCATGCAGCAATGCTTGGCAATGATGTCACTCAGCAATGCTCAGTGATGATGTCACTCAGCAATGCTCAGTGATGATGTCACTCAGCAATGCTCAGTGATGATGTCACTCAGCAATGCTCAGTGATGATGCCATGCAGCAGTGCTCAGTGATGACCCCACACAGGGTCACCTGTGAAGAGGGTAGGTCATGGGGTTGGGTGGCAGGTCTGTGAAGGTCCTGAGTGGAGATTTTTGGAAAAAAATATTCGAGGGAAGGGAGAGGTGGTGCGCAGTGTAGGGATGTCATTTGCACGGTGGACACAGAAGGCCTTGACCAGAGCTGGAGATAATTAGAGCAGAATTTGGAGGAGAGGGAGCAGATGACCTTGGGAGGTGAAGGGACAGGGTCTCTGCAGTAGGAGCGCAGGGCCCAGTTTGTGTGGAGTCCCTATAAAGCTGAATTGAGTAGCCGGGCAGGCAAAGCCTTTTAGACTGAGCCTCACAGCAAGAGACAGAGCCCATGAGAGTGGTCAGGGCTAGCCAGCGACAGGGAGGGTGGCCAGACAGCAGCAAGTCAGCAGCTTCCTGCCATCTGCAGCACCCATCCTCAGGGTCCCTGAAGCACCCTGAGCTGACCCTCCTTCTTGTCTCTAACCCCAGGAACAAAGTTCTGGGAGAACTTCTTACTCTCCTCCACCCCAGGTTTCTAGTCTTTGTGGTTGTTACCCAGAATCATCCCGGCAGAGACCCCCAGATCATACCTAGTGTTTTCCTTTTGAGCATAGGGTCAGCATGAATGGAGGCCCTGAACCTTAACACTGCGGAGGGGCACAATGGCTAAGCATCCAAGGACCGTCTCTGTGAATCAGTGACTCTAAGACCTTGAGTGTAACCCAAAGGCTCTGTGCCTCACCTTCTTCACCTATAAAATGGGCATGAATAGCAGACTTGACTCCGGGGGTTCAGTGAGTTAACAAGCCCTAAGTCCTTAGAACAGTGCTTGACATATCACAAGCCCTCACTAACTTCCAGGGACCGTTACTGTTCCTTAGAGAAGAGTGATGAACGGACAGACCTCTCACTGGAAGCAGGCTGGGAATGGTGGTCAGGAAATAGAAAGTGATATATTATTTAAGCCTGGCTACTTTGCTATGCAGATTCCCTGTCAGTCACCTGCACAGTGGAACAGGGTCCTATTTTGAGCTAAGAAAGAGGCTGTCACCTGCATTTTAGTTTAAAAGTGTCCTTGAGAGCTGGAAGAATTCAGATAATCCCATCTATCGAACTAAATCCATTGCTTGAAATCCGAAAGGACAGGAAACATACGGGGGTGAGCAGCATCTGTGTGTTCTGCTGTTAACTCCTCACACCCAGGCTTTCTCCTGTGTCCTTGTGTCTGTCACTGCATGAGGATGGTCAGCCACACGTGCCCTGTTCCCTTTCTGTGCCCAGCAAGAGACCCACTGCCCTCCACCCTCCTGTGTCTACAACCACACTTACCAATTTGGTCCTAACCTATGGATGGTTGGGAGCCGGTGTGTGAGGAAACAGCTTTCTTTCCCTGCATTACCCTCCATCAGACCCCAGGCTTCCTGGAAAACAGGATGGGGGGAGGTGCAGTTAAAAATAATAATAAACAAACGTGTTTCTCCAAGCACCTCAAGCTACAGCTTCCCCTAAAGTAACACTTAGGACTAGCCAGGCGGGAGGCTTTGGCTGACGGATGCAAAGGAAGAACAGAGTGCCTGTGTTTGGGAACTTAGTAGACTGACCCTCAAGCTGGAAGGGAAAGGCCAGCTAGGCCTTGTGGCAGGCAACGGCTTCCCTGGGCCTCTCCTGCAAACTTCCTTCCACTGTCTCTCCCAGAAACACAAGACTTGCTCTGCCCCTCCCTGGCCTGACAGTTCTTCACTTCCTCCTGCTCAGCTCTTCATGCTTGCAGATGGCGCTCTGTGAGCCGGAAAGACACAGCCTCACCCTCCACCCCTGACACACACACACACACGGAAATATAGGGAAGATCCTCAGTACCTGCCCATCAGGTTCTGTGTGACCTTGAGAAGTCTGGAAAACATTGTCAACTCTTATTGCCTTGTCGGAGGTAAACCCCCCCCCCCCAAATAACAAACTCAAGGATGTATTCAGGGAGGCTGGGGATATGGCTCAGGGGTCTAGCACTTGTCTGCCATGAGCAAGGCCCCAATCCCCTCTTCAGCACCAAGGATATTAGTTATAGTAACTGTAATAATAATGATGATAAAAATGAAGAAGAGGAAGAAGAATAGAATTTCAACTAAAATCAATCAAAAGAGATGAGGAAGAACATTGAAGGAAAAATCTGTCAAGACGACATATCAGTTCTGAACATCTATGCCCCAAATGCAAGGGTACCCACATTGGTAAAGGAAACATTACTAAAGTTTAAATCATATCGATCCCCACACATTAATAGTGGGAAACTTCAACACCCCACTCTCACCGATGATGGACAGCTTATCCAGACAGAAACTAAACAGAGAAATAATGAAAATAACAGACATTATGAATCAAATGGACGTAATAGATACCTACAGAACATTTCACCCAAACACAAAAGAATATGCGTTCTTCTCAGCACCTCACAGAACCTTCTCCAAAACTGACAGTATTCTCGGTCACAAAGCAAGCCTCAACAGATATAAGAAGATTGAAATAACCCCCTGCATCTTATCACCATGGATTAAAGCTGGACTTCAACAACAACAGAAACAACAGAAAGCCTACAAACTCATGGAAACTGAACAACTGTCTACTCAATGACCACTGGGTCAGGGAGGAAACAAAAAAAGTGAAGACTCCCTAGAATTCAATGAAGGCACAACTTACCCAAACTTATGGAACACAGTGAAAGCAGTGCTTAGAGAAAAGTTCACAGCACTAAGCACCTTCATAAAGAAATTGGGGAGCTCTTGTGCTAGTGACTTAACAGCACACCTGAAAGCTCTAGAACCAAAAATAAATAAGTAAGTAAAAAGCAAGCCCCGCCCCCCAAGAGGAGTAGAGAGCAGGAAATAATAAGTCAGGGCTGAAATTAATAAATTAGAAACAAAGAAAACAATAAAAAAAAAACTCAATTGAAACCAAGAGTTGGTTCTTTGAGAAAATCAACAAGGTAGAAAACCCTTCAAACTAACAAAAAGGCAGTGAGATAGTATCCAAATTAACAAAATCAGAAACAAAAAGGGAGACATAACAATAAATACTGAGGAAATTCAGAGAATCTTTAGGTCCTACTTCAAAAATCTGTACTCCACGAAATTGGAAAATCTAAATGAAATGGATTATTTTCTTGACAGATACCACAGATACCAAAGCTAAATCAATATCAGGTAAACAATTAAAATAGACTTTTAAGCCCTAAGGAAGTAGAAGCTGTCAGCACGGTGCAGTGGTACAAGCCTGTGATCCCAGCACTTAGGGAGACAGAGGCAGGAGGATCTATGTGAGTTTGAGGGCAGCTGGGCTACAAAACAAGTTTAGGACAGCCAAGGGTACACAGAGAAACCCTGTCTCAAAAATCACGAAAGAAAGAAAGAAAGAGAGAGAGAGAGAGAGAGAGAGAGAGAGAAAGAAAGAAAGAAAGAAAGAAAGAAAGAAAGAAAGGAAAAGAAAGAAAAGCCATCATTAAAAGTCTCCCAACCAAAAAAAGCCCAGGGCCAGATGGTTTTAGTGCAGAATTCTGCCAGAATTAAAAAAAAAAAAAAAGAACTAACACCAATACTTCCCAAACTACTCCACAAAATAGAAACAGCAGGAACATTGCCATGCTCATTTTATGAGGCCACAGTCACCCTGACACCTAAACCTCACAAAGACCCAACAAAGAAAGAGAATTTCAGATCAATCTACCTTATGAACATTGATGCAAAAATACTCAATATAATACAAATCCAGGAACATGCCAAAAATATTAGCCACCATGATCATTTCAGGGGTATAGAGGTGGTTTAACATTAAAAAAAAAAATCAATGTAATCCACCATATAAATAAACAGAAAGAAAAACACATGATCATCTCATTAAATGCTCAGAAAGCCTTTGACAAAATATAACACCCCTTCATGATAAAAGTCTTGGAGAAGATCAGAGATACAAGGCCCATACCTAAACTCCATAATGGCAATACACAGTGGTCCAATTGCCAATATCAAGTTAAATGAAGAGAAACTTAAAGCCTTCCCACTAAAACCAGGGAAAAGACAAGATTGCCCACTCTCTCTGTATCTGTACTTGAAGTTCTAGTTAAAGCAATAAGGCAAGGAGATCAATGAGCTACAAATTGGAAAGAAAGAAGTCAACGTATCGCTATTTGCAGATATGATAGTGTACACACGTAACCCCCAAGATTCTACCAAGGAACTCCTACAGCAAAGCGTCTGGATACAAAATTAACTAAGAAAAAAAAAAATCAGTAGCCCTCCTGTATACAAATGACAAATAGGCTGAGAAAGAAATTAGAGAAACACCCTGTTCACAATAGCCACAAATAATATAAAATATTTTGGTGTAACTCTAACCAAACAAGTGAAAGACCTATATGACAAGAACTTCAGGTCTCTGAAGAAAGAAACAGAAGATATCAGAAGCTGGAAAGATCTCCCATGTTCATGGCTCGGTAGGATTAAAATAGTAACAATGGCCATCTTACCAAAAGCAATCTACAGATTCAAAGCAATTCTCATCAAAATTCCAACACAATTATTTACCGGATCTTGAAAGAACAAAACTCAACTTCATATGAAAAACAAACAAACAAACAAACAAACAAACAAACAAACAAAACTCAGGATAGTTGAAACAATCCTACACAATAAAAGAACTTCTGGAGGTATCTCCATCTCTGACTTTAAGCTGTATAGAGCAATAGTAATAAAAACTGCATGATATTGGCATAAAAACAGACAGGTTGATCAGTGGAATTGAATTGAAGACCCAGAAATAAACCCACACACTTACAGACACTTGAATTTTGACAAAGAAGCCAAAACTATATAATGGAAAAAAGAAAAGCATCTTCAGCAAATGGTGCTGGTCTAACTGGGTGTCTGAATATAGAAGAATACAAATAGATTGATATTTATCATCTTGCTCAAAGCTCAAGTTGAAGTGGATCAAAGAACTCAACAGAAATCCAGATACACTAAATCTGATAGAAGAGAAAGTGGAGAAAAGCCTTGAAAGCATTGATACAGGAGACAACTTCCTGAACAGAACACCAACAGCACAGGCTCCATGATCAACAATTAATAAATGGAACCTCATAAAACTGAAAAGCTTCTATAAGGCAAATGATCAACAATTAATAAATGGAACTTCATAAAACTGAAAAGCTTCTATAAGGCAAAGGACACCGCCAAAAGAGCAATATAGCAGCCTACAGGATGGGAAAAGATTGTCACCAACTATATCTGACATAGGGCTACTATCGGAATTAAATAAAGAACTTAAGAAACTAAACAACAAACCAAATAACTTAATTAAAAACTGGGGTACAGAGCTAAACAGAAACTTCTTAGCAGAGGACTCTCTATTGGCTGAGTACTTAAAGAAATGCTCAACATCCTTATTCATCAGAGAAATGCAAATCAGAACAACTCTGAGATTCCATCTTACACAGTCAGAATAGCTAAGATAAAAAAGTCAAGTGATAGCGCATACTGGGGAGGCTGTGGAGAAAGGGGAACCCTCCTCCATTGCTAGTGATAGTGCAAACTTAAACAACCACTCTGGAAAACATTCTGACACTTTTTCAGATACTTAGGATTAGTTCTACCTCAAGATGCAGCTATACCACTCCTGGGCACATACCCAAAATATGCTCCACCATACCACAAGGAACTTGATCAACTATGTTCATAGCAGCTTTTTTCATAATAGCCAGAAACTGGAAACAGTTTCTAGATCTAGATGAGACTAGATGTCTCTCAACTGAAAAATGGATAAAGAAAATGTGATACGTTTCCACAATGTACCACATATTACTGAGCTATTACAAACAAGGAAATCTTGAAATTTTCAGACAAATGGATGGAACTAGAAAAGATCATTCGGAGTTAAGTAACCCAGACTCAGAAAGACAGCATAGTATGTATTGACTTATAAGTAGAGAGTAGCAAAAAAAAGCACAGGATAACCATGCTATAATCCACAGATGTCAAGGACACCACAAGAAAATATACAGAACTAACTAACCTTGGCCTACAGGGGCTCCCAGAGACGGAACCACCAACCAGAGAGCATGCATGGGGCAGCCCTGGGCCCTTGGCACATTTGTAGCAATGGTGCAGCTTGATCCTCATGTGGGACTTTTAAAAGCCAGAACAGGAGCTGTCTCTGACTGTGTTGTCTGCCCTGGTATCCTCCTCCATTACCCAGGTTGCCTTGTCTAGCCACGATAGGGAAAGATGTGTCTAATCCTATTACAACTTGATATGCCAAGGCGGGTTGATATCCGTGGAAGGCCTTTTTCTGAGCCTGTTCTTCTGAGGAGAAAGGGAACACTGGAGGAGGTCAGGGAGGAGAGGAGGAAGGAGAAACTAAATTAATTAATTAATAAAATCAGGATGTAAAATTAATTAATTAATACAAAGATTGGAGGACAAACAAATAAATGAATAACCAATCAGTCAATCAATAAAGTAACCTATATAAAGTATCTAGAAGGAGGAGGATGCAGAGGAGGAGGAAGAAGAGGAAAGGGAGGAGGAGGAGCAGGAGGAGGAGATCCTGCAGAACAAGCCGATTTTGAGCACAGCAATCCCCTAATACATTTGGCCAAGAACTCCTTCTCCAAGATCACCAGATTTTTGTTGGTTGATTGGTTGGTTTTTTTTTTTTTTGTTTGTTTTTTTGTTGTTGTTGTTGTTTTGTTTTGTTTTTTGGGCTTTTATATGTTTGTTTATTTCTACACATCTTGTAGGCTGGGTAAATTTTGGGTTGAAGTTTTTGTGGGTGGGTAGGTGTGGGTTGGTGTTTTCCTCCCTCCACTGGGAGTCCTGTCTAGTTAGAGGGTGTCGTCTTCAGTCTCCTCTGCTCCCAGGAGTCTCAGCTGAGTCACCTCTGTATCCTCCCAGGAGCCTACCCAGTCTTGGGTCTCCAGCTTGTCACAGAGATCCCCTATGTCCAAGCCCTCTGTCCTGTCCCCCCTTTCGTCAGGTCTGATATCAACCCTCATTTCACTCCATGCTTCCTCTTACCCTGTTCCGTCTCTTCAACCATTCCTGATGCCTATTCTATTTCCCCTTCTGAGTGAAAATCAAGCATCCTTCTTTGGGTCCTCCTTGCTTTGTTTATTTATCCTTTATTAAAAGACTAATATCCACTTATAAGTGAGTCTATACCAATGTGTCTTTCTGGTCTGGGTTACCTCACTCACGATGATCTTTTCTAGTTCCATCCATTCACCTGCAAATTTCATGATTTCCTTGTTTTTAATAGCTGAGTAGTATTCCATTGTGTAAATGTACCTCACTTTCTGTATCCATTCTTCAGTGAGGGACATCTGGGTTGTTTCCAGTTTCTGGCTATTATGAATAAAGTTGCTATGAACATGTTTGAGCAGATGTCCTTGTATGGTGGAGCATATTTTGGGTATATGCCCAGGAGTGGTATAGCTGCGTCTTGAGGTAGCACTATTCCCAATTTTCTGAGAAAGCACCAGATTGAATTCCAAAGTGGTTGTAAAGTTTCCCTTCCCACCAGCAATGGAGGAGGGTTCCCCTTTCCTCATATCCTTGCCAGCATGTGCTGTCACTTGAATTTTTGATCTTAGCCATTCTGACAGGTGTAAGATGGAATCTCAGAATTGTTTGGATTTCCATTTCCCTGATAACTAAGGATGTTGAGCATTTCTTCAAGTGCTTCTTGGCCATTCAATATTTCTCCATTTAGCTCTGTACCCCATTTTTAAATTGGATTACTTGTCTAACCAATGCCTGAGACCCAACCCATGGGAGACAGCCAACCCCTGACACTATTAAAGATACTCTTCTATGTTTGCAGACAGGAGCCTAGCATAGCTGTCCTCTGAGAGGCTCAGCTGATGGGAACAGAGGCAGAGACCCACAGCCAAACATTGGGTGGAGTGCAGGGAGTCTTGTGGAAGAGTGGGGGAAGGATAGAAGGACCCAGAGGGGACAGGAGCTCCACAAGAAGACCAACAGAGCCAACTAACCAGGGCCCGGGATGGTGGGCTGTGAAGACTGAAGCACCAACCAAGGACCATGCATGGACTGAACCTAGGTCCCCAACACAGATGTAGCCAATGGGCAGCTTGGTCCTCAAATGGGTCTCGACTCTGTTGCCTGCTTTTCGATCACTTTCCCCTGGAGGGACTGCCTCACCACAGAGGAAGAGGATGTGCTTAGTCCTGATGCGACTTGATATGTGGGGGTAGGGGCTCCCCTTCATTGAGGAGTAAGGGAGGGAGGCTAGGGGAACAGGGAGGGAAGGTGGAACCAAGAGAAAAGGAGAAAAAAGGGGTCTATGACCAGGAAGTAAAGCCAATAAATAAATAAAAATTAAAACTTAAAAATAAAATCACCAGATTCCTATCCTTCCCATCCAATGCCTCACTACTTTCATTCTCTGGTTTGCCGTGAGCTCTCATTCAATATTGAGACAAATGGGCTGATTTTCTGTAATGGCAACAGTGTTGTGATTGCCATCTTGTAAGCCTCTCACCACCCAAACTAAAACAGAGTGAGGAAAAAATGTGTTTCTGGCTTCAAGTAAACAGCTGGTAATGATGAATTCCAGAAGCAAGCATCCTGTGTCCTCGGAGGGAGGAGAAGAGGAGGGAGGGGAGGGCCAGGGAAGGAAAGAGAGGAAGGGAGAGAGAGGGAGGGAAGGGAGAGAGAAGGAGAGGAAGGGAAAGGAAGGGAGAGAGAGAGAGAGAGAGAGAGAGAGAGAGAGAGAGACCAGGACGGAACAGAGGCTGTGTAAATATAATTACTCTGAGTTCCTTCAAGTTTTTCCACTAGGTAGCAGGGAGGTCAGCCCAAGGCCAGCTGACAGATATGGCTGTCAGTTCTGTAGAGTCAGCAGAGTACATGAAGGAATTTCTCTTTGGGGACAGAAACCTTTTGCCACACAAATAAATCTCTCCATTTTATTTAGGGCTTGGTTTTCTCGGAACAGAAGGGGGGGAAAAAAACTACCTTTTCTCCAAGGGAAATCCTGGTCAAACCCTTTCTCACAGTTCCCAGGCCTGCCCCACGGCATCTTTGGAAAACCCTAACGGTCTTTCTAACCCTGTGGCATGGGGCCTACTGCTGAGCGTGCCACTGCAGCCGCTGTCAAGGGTGGACTCCCCGAGCCCAGGCAGCACTTGTAGCCCACCCCCGGGGATTTGTAAGCACGTTAACTTAAAGGAGGCAGGGTTAGGAGCCGAGCTTGCTCCTGGGTCTGTTTTTCTCTCTTGGCTCATCCTAAATCCCTGGAGGCCACATCTTGAAAATCATTCTGGACGTTTCAGGCTCCGGCCCAGCTGTGGCTCTAAACAGAGTAATTCGGCCAGAGGTGCTATTGGCTTGGGCTCTCCTGTCTGGCCCCTAACAGATCCTACAGAGGAGGAGCAAGGGATGCTGGGAAGGAGGAAGGACGCAGGGGTGCCATGTGGTTGAAGCGGGCACAGGGCAGTCACACCACAGGGCTTGTGCCTCATTTCTCCTTGCTCCCCATTGAGTTACCTCAGGAAGACGAGCTGAGCCTGCTTCTCCCCTTGGGTCTGCAGTCATGGGGATGAAGGTAATGGTGACTCAACACCAGGCTGGGAAGGGCTGAGAGTCATGTGCGTCACTGCTAAGGGTGCACATTCCAGTCAGGAGGGGTCCTCTCCACTCAGGGGCTCCTGGTGAAGGGATGCAGGAAAGCCTGTGTCTGTCAGGCAAACAGCATGGAGGGAGCCTAGGCGAGGCAGTGGGCTTCCTTTGCTGTCCCAGTGTGAGGGGTTCGATTCAGTTTAGAGAGCATGAGTGGAAGGCCCCAAGTTCCAGCCCCATCCGCACAAGAATCCAGTAGCCCATCCCTTGTAGTGAGAGGGAAAGAACCAATATAATATCTTTACCTACGGGGAGTTTTCTAGACTTAGGGTCAGCAAAATCTTCATCTCTGTTGCGTTATTTCATTCAACTTGGAAACCACAGTCAAGGTCCATATAGAATTTATCCCGTTACTGTCATGCAGGGTGAGGGGTGTTCACAGAAAAAGTGGGGCTTGCAATGGGAGTAGACACCTGCCCAAGGCCTAGTCTGGACTTTCCCCAGTGTGAAGTGTCTGGACAACCAAGCTCTGGCGCAAGAACCAGACAGTGAGAACACATAGGGTTCCCCCTTCCCGGCGCAGTGTCCTGTCCAACAAGGGCACAGCATAGATCTGGAGGCTATGAGTGATCCTGGCCTCAGGCAAGCTTTTCTCTGCAGTGCTCTGACCTTCCACAGCCTCCCTGCACTCTTGGCACTATGAATTGCTTGATCTCAGACCATCAGTTTACTCTTAGAAAGAGGAGGGAAGATAGAAAAGTTTAAAAAACAGATAGTGGGAGTTAGGTCAGCAGAGACACTCCAGTCCATCAGTGAATCTGAATCTCAGAGCTCGTGCTTAATTCAGTGACCTCTGACCACAACCTGGACTTGAGTTGGAGGCAGAGTGCAAACCAAGACTGGATGGGACAGGTGAAAAAGAGCAAGGTGAGTCCAGGGGTGTAGCTGAGCGATACAAACATCAAGGGTACAAAGCTTCGCCTACTGGCTGTACTCTGAAACATGGGCACGCCTAGGGGAACGGTGATTCAGAGCTTTGAGAATGACAAGGCCTCTCTCAGCCCAGATGGCTTGACCTAAAGGCTAAGGTACTGGATAACCAGTGATCCTCGAAAGTCAGCCTGAGACACCGACTCTCAGGTTCACTGTCCTGTGCGGAAGGAGTAACCACTGAGAGGTCCCTGTGAGAGCAAATCTGAAGGAGTGATAGCCAGCAGCTTGTCCGGGTGTTTTGTAGGTTTGTTTCTTTGTTTGTTTGTTTTTTACTGCTTATGGCAGAAACTGGTCAAAGCCTGAGGTCAATGTCCTTAGAATTGGCTTGTCCCTCGTGCACTGTAGACCTAGCCGATGGGACGCCTCACACTCAGTGCATGCTCCTCGGGCCCAGTCAGAGAGATGATGGCATGCGCCCACATGCTGCTCCCCTGTTCCAGCTACCCCCATTCACTCCTTCTTGAGCTTGTCTTGGAGTATCCACTCCTGGCCTTGGCTCGGTCTGTTAGCACTTGACCTTGGCCGGGACTACCAGCTCCACACCTTGGTTGGATATGATAACCATCAACTCAGCCACACTCTTACTTGTTTTCACCTTTACGTGGCTAGCCAGTTCACCGCAGATCCCTCTTACTGCTGCCAGGGAATTCCCACCCAGATATCCAAGATGTTGCCACTGCTTTCCCAGTCACCCCAAATCTAGCTCCTTGTCTAGGGGGCCCATCAGCTGTCGTGCGGAAATAGGTGGAGTCCTTCTGGAACTGTCGCACTCCAGGTTTCCTCTGCTGCAATAGATGGAGAATAAATGAAAGGGTGCTGTTTCCGGCTTTTACCTCAGCGGCTTTCGGGCTGCGGTGGTGCTGGAGTCAGCGAAGCCTGTGGAGCCTGGCTCTGTGTTTGCCCAGAGAGGCCTGACTTGCTCTCATTTGTCTCTCTCACATGCAGCTGATGGGCCTCGTGGTCACCTCTTCAGTGTTTCCATCCTTACTGCTCTGTCCCTCACATGCCTTTCACCACAGTGCAGCTGGGGGTGTGCTAAATGTTCTTTTGGGGGGTCAGAAAGGTTCTTGTTGATGCTAACTGGTCCCTTCACAATTCTCTACAGGGCTGTGGACACTAGGTGTTTGCACGGCAACACATCACCTCATCTCCGTGAGCATCACTGTTTCTGGTTCTTTGAGCTTGATACCAACATATGAAAAGAGGAGGGATCAATCATTGAGATATGCCTTCTAAACAAGAAAATGAGTCAGTGAGATAGCTCAGAGGGGAAAGGTACTTGCCACTAAGTCTAACAACCTGAGTTTGCTTCCTGGGACACACACACACACACACACACACACACACACACACTAAGTAAATGTAATGAGAAATGTAAATACAAACCAACAAAAAGCCAAGAAGCCTCACGGGAGCTGACCGGCCTCTGGGCTGCAGCCTTCTGGGCACTTGGCAGCGTCTGTCCACCCAGCCCATCTCCTGTAAGCCATGTGCCCAGCAGCAAAGTCACACCTTGGGGCAATGAGACATTTTACAGCATCAGTGAGAGTCGGGAAAAGAAGAAGAGGAAAAGGCCTGCTCCGTACTGTCCTTGGCTACTTGTCCCGTGGGCCATGAGGCCAGAGGGTGGCAGGTGAAGGAAGCATCCCTGAGGCAGCAGAAGATTCCAAGCACCTGGGAGTGCAGGGCCTTCCGGGTGAGACTGGATGTAATTGAAAGAGAAACAAAGGGAGGAAAACCTGAGGCTGTGAAATCAGCATTATTCTGAGGTTAGCTTGAGGCTATCCAGGTAACCTACTTTCTCACCTGTAAAATGGGTGTGAGGACATTCATCTGCAAGCACGATGACAATCAGGTGAGCATGTTTTAGATACACGCACCGCAGTCGTACCATGTAGCACTTTAGGCCGTATGCCAGAGGTCCAGTAGGACAATGAGGAGCAGCGACGTTCCCTCTGCCCAGGGATATAGCCTAGAGGCACTGATGTGGTCAGACCTGACCCTTGCTGTTATTATACTAGTATACTAGTTGTGTGAAGTCCGTAGTATTTAACGGCAGTGAATATGTGTGTATATGCTATAGCTTTTATTATCTTAGTGTGTGGTGGTTTGGAACAGGGTTTTACTATATAGGCCAGGCTAGCCATAAACTTGTAATCCTTTTGTCCCAGTCCTCCAGGTGCTAGCATAGTGACTATGCTCCACCAGGCCTGGTTTACCATCGTTTGAGAGTGCTCAGTTCTTACACATTTGCTGGTAGGCCAGGGCGCACCGTCAGTGACCTCCTACTCCTGCTTACTGTCCTGTAGCTGTTTCCAAATCAATGTACTCCCTCCTGGAGAAAGGAGAGGAGACAGCTCAAGAAGCTAAGGAAACTTCCAAGGTTGAGGAAGCCCATGAGACTTACAGGAAATTACAGGATTCACCAGGCCCCTCCCCAAAGTTACACAGACAGTAAGCAATCGCTGGGGGAAAGGAGGTGTTCGTTCTTCGGTGGAGCTTCTGGCAACAGGAGCAGGGAATGCCAGTGACACATTTTATGGTTTGTCACTCATACTAGGGTCAGATTTTCTGTGATGTCGCCCATGCTTCTGTAAGTAAAGGTTTCCCGTGCTACCGTAAGTAACTCCAGTAAAACGAGCTGGTGTTAGATCAGTAAAACGAGTTGTTTTTTCAGTCTCATCAATGACCAGCCTGGGGTGAACTGGTGTTTGCTCACACCTCCCCAGGAAACACACACGGCAGGATTTCCTCATCTCTTTCTTGAATGGGGGAGACTAGGTGAAGTGAGGGACCCAGAGCATCCAGGTCAGTGAAGCAGCTCCAGGGTGTTTGTGTGACGAAGTCCACCGACAATGCATTTCTCAGAACATACCTCTTTGCTTCCCGGGCGTGACCGTGCTGTGTCCACATGACATCTTTCCAAGTCAGCCATTTGTCCTACACTTGGTCTTTGTTGGCAAGACCAAGTGTACAATGGGCTACTGGTGTTCCAGAGATGGGCGCAGTGCAAGGTGACTTTAGATTTATTGAGGAAGGGGGATTGCTTCCCCATTGCATAAATTAGATAGAAATCAGGGCAAGCCTACGCTAGAAGCCCAAGCCTTTCTGTGACATGGGCTCCTTAGGGCAGTATAATCTGTCCGTTTAACAAGTGTTGTGGGGACCAAGGCAGGTCAAGCCAGGGGCCCTGAGGTGCCTCATGTCCTGCCGGGGCCTCCTTCCCCACTCCTCGGCTTTACTCCATGCAGTGTAGTTCACACACAATTGTCTCCCCACAGGAAAGTTCTCAGAAGTTCTGACTGCGTAGCACCCGCGTGTCCTCTGAGGCAGTCAGTGTGGGTGTTGTGGGGCCCTGGCCCTCTCAGAGCTGGCAGTGCTGAAGGGGACCGCAGGGGACTGGGCCCCAGTCAGGACTCCCTGGGAGCATGCTTGGAAAAAACTCCACAGGCAGTGAATGCTGGCCAGGGTTCACATTCCACAGATCCCTGGGAGACCTGCTCTCAGACCTCAGGCCAAAAGTAGAAAGGGAAGAAAGCAGAACCCTGAGGACAGTGGGAAAGAGGAACAGGGCGCAGTCCAGCAAGGGCATAGCCTTGGTGACCGTAGGTAACTCTTGCCACGTCGAAGGCCTAACCCAAGTGAGCTCCGTGAGCCTAATGCGTCCTGCAGAGATCTCGGGTGGAGCACAGCAGCTTTGCTGAGGCCGCCATTGCTCTGAGTTTTCTGGCTGAAGACCTGGAAAGAACGAAGGGCTCACAGCTTGTCCTGGGAGCATCAGACACTGCAGCTGCATTTGATCCAGAGGCTGAGTGCAAAACAGTGTAAGTCTTCTGGGCTCATTGTATTTTCTGCAGAGGAGCAGAAAGTCCCAGAAGACTGCCATACCTCACCCCGTGTCTGTATGTCACTGTCTCAATTCTGCTGCTGCTGTGATGTGAAAGTCTCCTAAGTCAGAGCCGTGGGCTTCTGAGTACACACTGACACAGCATCTTCATCCATGCAAAGCCGCAGTCGACAGGGGCCCAGCCACAAGCTTGCCACGCTGACTGGCACCAAGGGGCCGGAGCCAGCATTGTGTTAGCTCACTTTGGCTGATGCTGTGCAACGGTCAAGACCAGCTGCCCACACCCCAACAACTGGTATGAGTCACGTCAGTGGCTTTGAGTGAGGGTTCAAGACAGCTGGCCGCTGGGCCTGGGAAGACTGCCGTTCTCATGACAAGCTGTGAGGGCCAAGAAAGTTAGAGAGGCCTCAGCCCAGTCACCTCAGCCCCAGCCCCTTCCTGCTGGAGGACTTTGACCAGACACCTCGTCCTGCCACTGTCCTTGTACCGTTCCTCCTGACAACACGCATAACTGTAATGATTGCTCAGAGTCGTGGTCACCAGCATCTTATTAAACATGCAAGCTTTTGTCTTTAAATTGACTTGAATTTTACTTAGGTCTGCTGGTTTATAAGGAAATGTCCTATTAATACACGAAATGGGAAAAGTCATCTACTTGTCAGACCATAAAAAGTGCAAGGTGGGGGCTGGGTAAAATGCTTGCTGTGTGAGCCTGAAAGCACGAGTTTGGGTCCCAGCACCTGTGTAATTATTCGGTATGTGCGGCAGCCCACAGAAATCCCAGAACGCCGGGAGGCAGAGACAGGAGATCCCTGAAGTGAGCTGGAGAGCTGGGTCAGCTGAATTAGTGACCTGGGTTCAAGTGAGGTGAACCTGGTGGCCAATCAGGAAGACACCAGAAGATACCTGGTGGCAGCTTCCGGCCTCTACGTTCATGCACTCACATGTGCCAAAACACGCATGTGAACATAGCTACGCAGTGCACACACATGCAGTGAAGGTGCAGGTTGGGTCAGTGCCAGCGGGCCGCCGTCAGCACTATTCCTCCACTCGGTATGTTGCGTACATGACTCATCACGTTAACTCTTGTGTTAAAGGCTCTTGTTACAAAAACCTTTAAAATCCTGAACAATAAACAGGAGCCCAGGCAAGCACAGAGGCCTGGGCTTACAGTCAGTTACCAAATTGCATATTAGAAATTTTTAAGAGTGGATTTCCAAGGCTCTTACCACAGGAGCTGTGTGAGGTGACTGCTTTGTCCGTGGGCTTATAGATAGAAATCATGGGCGATAGAAATCATTTCACATATGCTTTCAGAACACACCGCAGAATTTCATAAAACTAAGGAAAGGCAGAGGAGTCTACAGGGCACGGTGGGTGCATGTCGCCTTGGCTGTGTAGGTGGTTCCGGGCTCGAGTGGGTCCCAGGTTGTCAAAGGCTACGCGCAGCACAGACGTGGTTTTGTGCGTGTCGATTTGATTTCAATAAAAAGCAGGGAAGGGCCCGCAACACTGGTGTGTGAGCCTTGCATGCGGGAGGCCCTCAGGTCCATCGTTAGCACTGAAAAACTAAACACAAGCGTGACACAAGCCTGTGGCCCTGCACAGCCTTGCACCATCCCAACACCATGTTGTCTGGTGAAATTTGCCCCCGGGGGCCCTGTGCTCGGCTGGTCACACAGATGGGGAAAGTGTGTTAGGGACACACGATCCTGACATGGAGCCCTGATGTCACCAGGGGGCTGGGAGAGAACTGGAGAGAAGGCGCCTTCTCACCAGGGACTCGGGATTCGTTGAGGGATGTATAACTTCAGGAACCCAGGCTGTCCTGCCACCTTGGCCCTCCCTACTCCCTATTTTTCCAGTGGCTGTGGTGTGGTTTCCACCCTCACTTACCAGTACTTCCTGGTTTGTACTTCTACCCCCTTGCAGCTCCAAGGCCTAAGAAGGTTGTGTTCTAGCACGGATGGCCAGTGGAGTGCGTCAGAGTCCAGAGGGCGCCTCCTGAGATTCCCAGGTTCTTCTGTACTAAAGGAAGAACTGGACGGGGAATGGAGGGCTGTCTCAGAACTAGAAACAGTTCATTAGGAGCAGAGGGCACTTAGGAATGGGCTCCGCCAGAGCTCTTTGTCTGGGGGACAGCAGCTCTTGGAATTGTCTGATTGTCTTGGGAAGTCCTGCAGAGCTTCTAGGCTCCCAGAATTGTCTGATTGTCTTGTCCTTTCCCAGCCGCATCAACACTGCTCTCAGCAGCCCTGCCTGAGCCTGGGACCATGCAGCCCCTGCAGGCAAAAAGCTGGATGGCAGGATGCCGGTCTCCAGGCCCTTCAGAAGGAACTGTGTCAGCTGGAATGCGGAGACTGGGGAGTGCCCAACTCCAGCTGGCCAGACTTATAGAGTCGCAGGACTTCAACAAAGCAGCCCTTTGACACAAAGCACAGCGGTGCTTCCTTGGATCCAGTTCAATCTGTCATGTCACCCTTTGGCCT
The DNA here is from genome assembly GCF_907164565.1 of Psammomys obesus. Classification (NCBI taxonomy): domain Eukaryota; kingdom Metazoa; phylum Chordata; class Mammalia; order Rodentia; family Muridae; genus Psammomys; species Psammomys obesus. Next base: position 21,762,767 of record NW_026596117.1, on the reverse strand, counting down.
TGGATGTGTCACAGAGCTGCGATGGATGAGGTCCAGAGCCAGGTTTACAAGTGTCTTGCTTAGAAGTACAACTGTGTATTGGCCCAGACATTGCCTGGATCGTTGGGGGAAAGAAATAGATTAAAGTGACTATAAAACCACAAAGTATGTACAAAATGTACTTAGGGCTTTAAGGTTTTTCTTTTTTCCCCCCACGCAGCTGCAGGCACTGACTTCCAGGAGACTCTTTTGTTTGTGTTTAAAGCTGCTCTGTAGAAATGCTCCCTTTCAAAGGCCCAGGGGCTTCTGAAGCACGGGAGACCTACTGAGCCTTGAGAGGCAGTTTTCCAAGCTCGTGGAGGGTAGGGGGTCCCATCTGTGAGAGATGGCTGGTGGGTGGGAGCCAGATCACACTGGGACAGCCCACAGCATGCTAGCCCTATACACACCCCTCTGGACTCGGGGCTGGAGAGATGGCTCAGCAGTTAAGAGCCCTGGCTGCTCTTCCAGAGGACCTGAGTTCAATTCCCAGCAACCATGTGGTGACTCACAAGTACTTATAATAGAACCTGATGCCCTCTTCTGGTGTGCAGGTGTACATGCAGAGCATTGGTATATAAACCATAACAATTAGCATCTCAGTGTGGACTTAAGTCCTTACTGAATCAGACAAACAATCTGGACCTTCTAAGTCAGCAGTTGCTTAGAGGGTAGCTGTAAACACGGAACAGCGTGTCGCAGGCCAGCCGGGGTGGGAGAGTTTTATTGATGGTGCCCACCTCTTGCTCGTTTGGACTTTCCTTCCTCTCTGTGAAAGGGGAAAGTCCCCTCTCTTGCTGTGTGAATGCTGCATCTTCTCCTGGAGATACATCCTGACTCACACAGGGAAGGGAAGCTTTACTGAGTCCCACGCCACCTTCTTGCTCTGTGTTTTGTCCTAAGTTCTCAGAGGACTCAGTACAGCATCTGGAGTGAGTTAAAAGTTCAGGACCCAACGTTCCTTTCTCATACCTCTGGGCCAGGAGAAGGAATGCAGGAAGACAGGCCAACTGCTTGGGGTAAAGGTGCTGGCCCCAAACTCACCATCTGCCCATCAATAAAAACTGTCCATGTAGGACACCGAGGTGAGATGGGTCATTTTGACTTTTTGAGATAAAAGCTCAGGATACAGCAAGGGCTTGAATTCACGGCCTTCTTGTCTCGGTCTCCTGAATGCTGGCATCAGGCTGTCTCACCTCTCCTGCCCATCATGGGTCCTTTAATCCCACGGTGTGCAGCCCCCCAGCAGCTCTGCTGTCAGCAGGCCCATGCTCAGTCAGAAGGGTCTCAGAACCGCCTCCAGCGCTGTGTAACCAGGAGAAGCAAGCCCCTCCCTGCAGTCCCCACGCCTGACACAACTCACTTACATCCAGCCAGTCTTTTGGATTAGGTCCATCCCGATGACCTCAACTTAGCTCATATGTCTGTAAGGACAGTTTCCAAATAAGGTCATGTTTTGAAGACCTGAAGGCTAGGACTCCAGTACAAGTGAGCCATGGCCAACCTATGACCCAGGCCCTTTTCTGGGCCTCGGGTAAGTGAGAGGGCACCTCTGAGCCTTGGGTTTCTGCGATATCTCAGATCTTCACCTGTCCGGTCTGGAGGACGTGGTTTGAAGTCTTTGAAGTAGGCTGGTCTATTTCCTTCGTGAACAGCCCCTGAACATCTCAGTGAACACTCAGTATTCAACAGATGCCATCTTAAACCCACGCCATCCAGCCTCTAGGGATAGGTAGTTACTTGCATTCTCTCTGGTCAATACATCCAGACTGTGACTTGTAAAATGTCTCTGCTGTCCACACTAGGAGCACTGGAGTGCACAGGAAGGCTCTGCCCACTCTCACCCTGGTCCTTTCTGTGTTTGCCCTAGCACATTCACTCTAAAAGAGTGAATTTTCTTTCTTTCTTTCTTTCTTTCTTTCTTTCTTTCTTTCTTCCTTCCTTCCTTCCTTCCTTCCTTCCTTCCTTCCTTCCTTCCTTCCTTTCTTTCTTTCTTTCTTTGTTTCTTTCTTTCTTTCTTTCTTTCTTATTACTTTTGGAGTTTCTTTTCTCATTTTTTAGCTAATTAATTCACTTTAGATCTCAGTGATAGGTCCCTCCCTTCTCTTCCCCCAGTCCCACCCTCCTCCTGCATCCCCCCCTCCTCTATTCCTCAGAATAGGGGAGCCCCACACCCAGACACCCCAGCTCAACTATTCACATGAGGACTGAGTTCATCTTGCTCCCCTGTGGCCTGGTAAGGCAGTCCCATCAGGGAGAAGTGATCAAAAAGCAGGCAACATAGTCCATGTCAGAGACATCCCTCACTCTCCTAACTAGGAGACCCACATGAAGCCTAAGATGCCCATCAGCTACTTATAAGTAGAGGACCTAGGTCTAGTCTATGCATTGTCCTTGGTTGGAGCTTCAGTCGCCACAGACCTCACTGGGCCCTGGTTAGTTAGCGCTGATGGTCTACTTGTGGAGTTTTGTCACCTCTAGGTCCATTTATCCTCCACTGCCTTTTCCAGTGGACTCCTTATGCTTTGCCCAATGTTTGGCAGATCTCAGGATCTGCTTTGAACTGTTGCTGGGTGGAGGCTCTAAGAGAACAGCTCTGGTAGGCTCCTGTCTCTAAGTTTAGCAGAGCATTGTTAATAGTGATAGAGGCTGGCTTTCTTTCATGGGTGGGCCTTAAGGTTGGGCCCCGCATTGGTTGGACATTCTCTCCGTCTCCACTCTACCTGTTCTACCTTTGTCCCTGCAGCTCTGGTAGGTGGGGTGGGTTTTGAATTGAGGGTTTTGTGGGTAGGTTGGTGACCTCCTCCATCCACTAGGAGTCTTTTGTAGATAAAGGCTGTCCTCTTCCATCTCTGTGGCCCTGCTACTAAGAGTCTTTGCTGGAGTCCCCCTCATATCCTCCCAGAGGCCTATTCTGACTTAGGTCTGTAGCTTGTCGCAGAGATGCCCCACCCACCATTTCTCTTTTCTTGGCAGGCCTTCTGCCCTCCCACCCTGCTCTCCCAGGTCTGGTCTCCCCTTTTACTTCTCTCTGAGCTCCCTCTTCTGCCTTGTTTCCCCTCTTCGGCCACTACCTCTATCTATTCTATTTCCCTTCTGAGTGAGATTTATGTGTCCTCCCTTGGGTCCTCCTTGTTACTTATCTTCTTGGAGTCTGTGCACTGTAATATGTCTAGCCTGTGCTTGTGACTAAAATCCTCTGATAAGTGAGCACATACCATGAACTCATTGGCGCAGGAGATAACTTCCTGACACCAACATCTCAGGCTCTAAGATTTACAATTGATAAATGGGACTTCTTGAAACTGAAGACGTTTCTGTAAAGCAAGGACACTATCAATAGAGTGAAACAGCAGTCTACAGATTGGGAAAAGATCTTCATCAATCCTACATCTGATAGAGAGCTAATATTCAAATATATGTAAAGAAATAGAGAACTAAAACACCAACAAACCAAATAATTCAATTTTAAAAACGGGGTACAGAGCTAAACAGAGAATTCTCAATAGAGGAATATCGAATGGCAGAGAAACACTTAAAGAAATGCTCAACATCCTTAGTCATCAGGGAAATGGAAATCAAACCAATTCTGAGATTCTATCTAACACCTGTCAGAATTGCTAAGATCAAAAACTCAATTGACAACACATGCTGGAGAGAATGTGGAGAAAGGAGAATCCTCCTCCATTGCTGATGGGAGTGCAAACTTGTACAACCACTTTGGAAATCAATCTGATGCTTTCTCAGAAAACTGGGAATAGTGCTACCTCAAGCTACCTCAATAGTGCTACCTAGCTATACCACTCCTGGGCATATACCCAAAAGATGCTCAAGTATACAACAAGGACATTTGCTCAACTATTTTCATAGCAGCTTTATTCGTAATAGCCAGAAACTGGAAACAACTCAGATGTCCCTCAAGGGAAGAATGAATACAGAAATTGTGGTACATCTACACAATGGAATATTACTCAGCAATTAAAAACAAGGAAATCACAAAATTTGCAGACAAATAGGTGGAACTAGAAAAGATCATCCTGAGTGAGGTGAATTTTCTTTGTAAAGAAGTGATTTCTCTAGATCTATTTATTTCCATATAGTGCTGGGGATCAAGTTCAGGGCCTCATCCACACTGAGCTTCAATCTCAGAACTGCCCCCAGCAGCTTTGTTGTTTTTTTTTGTTTGTTTGTTTTTGTTTTTCAGTATTTAAAGGAAATCTGTAGGAGGACAAATCAGAGCAAAGCGCAATGCCACAGATATATAAATATGCCACAGTGAAATCTATGGCTCTGTGTGTTGCCCTGAAAAAAAGTAATTAAAATTTTAAAATGTGCTCAGGCCTGGGAAAGTGACTCAGCCACTGATCACTTGCCATGCATGTATCCAGGTTTAAGCTCCAACAGAGTACAAATAAATAAACAAGCCACTATCATTGGAGGATGAAAGAAAAAGGTGTGAATGGCCCGAAATCGCCTCTGGGTGCGGGAAGAGAAGCAGGTTGCACCTGTTCCCTTGGGTCTCTGCATTCTTCTAGCCAGGCTTCGATGTCAGGAAGAACATGGCAAGAACATGATTTTTATTTGTGCAGAAGAAGTTGGTCTAAGAATGTGCCATTTCTGTCTGTCTGACTGCCTGTCTGTTAGTTTGTTTTAATATTATCGACTCCACCGCCAATGTCATTGCCCTTGACCTCTGAGCATGTTTCTGGTTCCTGTCTGACGTGATGCTCCTGTGTGTGGAGTTGTTGAGTGAACATCTGGAGCACATTTGTAATGTGTTCTATTAAGTCTTTGCCCAGAAGCTGGGCATGAATCTTCAGCAGTCACATCAGAATTCCTTGTGCTCTCTAGGGGAGACTGGGAACTGCTCTTGATAGGCTGTGGAGATAAATCTCTTTTTACCTCTGGTCTTGAAAAAAGAGACTTCAAACTTTCTAAAGTAAGAGCAGTGTCTGGTTAATGTGTCTCTCAGGACAGCAAGTTCTGTGGATTCTGTGAAGAAAATTCAACCAGTATCCAGAGGATGCAGAAGAATGACTTCCACAATTAGGAGCTGCTCATTTATTCAAAAGAATATGAGCAAATACCAATAAAGGACAAAAAGGAAGGAGGAAGGGAAGGAGGAAGGAAGAAGAAAGGAAGAGAGGGAGGGGAGGAGAAGGAGAGGGAGAAAAGGAGGGACAGAAAGGGGAGAAAGAAATAGGGGAAGGAACGAAAGAAGGAAAGGAAAAAGAGAATGAGGAAGAAGGGAAAGGATGGAGGGAGGGCAGGACAAAGAATGGGTGTTGTGGAGGTTTCCTCTGAGCTGAAGCATTTCATCCTGAAGGGAAGCTCATAGACTCAGGAACTGTTAAACGGAGAGGTTTGTTAACACTTGGGAAATAAACAATTCCTAAGACCCAGGAAGTTCCCGAAAGTTACCAGATACACAAGGCCCCTTAACCCAAAAGAAATAAGGACAGCTGAGGAAACTAAGACCAGCCGAGCTACCTGCAACTCTTGTGAAGAGCTCCGGAGTTGCAGCTCTGCTGAGCCATCACCCATGCTGGCTTCTGGTGATTCAGCTACCTTGGGGTCATTCCTGTTTTTGTAAGTAACCTTCCTCCTTGACTCATATAAGTAATGCCAAATAGACTCATTGGTTTACCAGGATGGACTTCAGTGATATCATTACCTTGGTCTATTGTAAGTTCTCTTTCTGGGGTGAACAGATGTTTCTTTAAATCTCCTCAGGGATAGTGTTGTAGTATAGAGGAAAGAAAAGGCAAGGATAGAGGGAAGAAAGAGGACCAAACATCATACCAAACAAATGGTAGATGAATGAGGAGAGTATAACTAGGTGCGCTCACAGGTTCACTAAAGTCACCATCATGAGGGGTTGATTTCACTAGGCTTCAGGTGGGGTTGTTCTTTAACCAGAGAAGGCTTTCTGGGCCCTAAGCAGAAAATCAGCACATCACCTGGCTTAGGAATGCCTGGAAATGGGGACAGCCATTGCCACTTAATGCTGAGAGGGCTTTGGAGGCTGCATGGTTCCCGAGAGATTGCAGGGCTCCCAACAGACCAAGGGGGGCAGGCAGAGGGCACCCTGGTTTAGCTCATACTTTGGGGAGGACAGCACAGGAAGTTGTGCAAAGGAGGAACAGAGCTATTGTTCACTTGCTTCTGAAGTAGCCGGGCTCAGTGGCACACGCCTGTAATCCCAGCATTCGGGGAGGCAGAGGCAGGCAGGTCTCTGTGAATTCGAGGCCAGCCTGGTCTACAAAGTGAGCCCAGGATAGCCAAGGATACACAGGAAAACCCTGTCTCAAAAAAAAAAAAAACAGACCCAACCAACCAAACAAACAAAACCTCTGACAGCAGGAACTTCATTGTGGCAGCACATTCCAGCCTCTGTATTCACAGCCTGCTTTGCAAGGCGTGGGAGCCCAGCCCCTTCTCCAGCCTTAGAGCCGCACACCTAAGAAAATAACCAGGAAGCCTGCAGTGCACTTGCCACCAAGCCCATTGCCCAACCTGTCTAAACAGTACACTCTTTCTTCTTACTTAAAAAGCAATCTGGAGCCAGTGAGATGACCCAGCAGGTAAAGGTGCTTGGTGACCTGAGTTCCTTTCCTAGAACCCACTTGCCGGAACCACAACCTGCAAGTTACCCTCTGACCTCCACACTCATGCCATGGTGTGCACGTGCCCCCCAACACATACAGCAAAGTTAAAATGTAATCATTTCTAAATGCAATGCAAAAGAAAAAAAAAAGTTTTCCCTTGAGATTGTTTAAATGTCTGTACTTACAAAATTAGAGTGAGCCTTGTTGAAAGCTTCCATTTGATTTCTCCACATTTCAGAAAAAGAGATAGTTATTTAAACCAAAATGCTTGCCCCTGGCACACAATAAGCACTGCATTAGGTGAATGGGTGTCGCAGCTTTCTCCGGCTGCCTGTAGAATGGCTTGGCACCCTGTAGGGTGAGGATGGGCTATGCTCCTCTTGAGGACTTGGAACTCTGAGACAGGCTGCTTTGGAGCGTAATCAGACGTCTAATGAAGAGCTTTTTATGTTCAGGCTTCAAATAAAACCCTCTTTTTGGACGAGTGATTACAGTGAGTTAGTTGTGAATTAGACATTTTAAATAAGGGTACATTGACCTCTGTTGAACACTTCTAAAATATCCTCAAGTTCAGAGAAAAAAAAATGTGCGTTTATAGAATTATTTAAAGGTCTTTAGTCACCTTTCCCTCCAGGCCGCAGTGGCCCTCATGCTGGTCCCTTCCCCAAAGGGGCTGAGGGATATAATCAGGATGTCATATGAGTGAATTTGATCAGTGGCCACCCTGTGCTGGCTTGTTCATGGAGTCTTCACGCCTTGCTAAAAGGAACTCCTTCACTGTGGTGTCTTAGGTCCCTTGCCGCCAGAGCCTATGTTTCTTCCTACATCTTTTGCATGCTTAGTCTCTGTTACAAGTACCCATCTCCTCCCTGATGTCTGCTGCAGCAGCATGGATCAGGAACAGGAAGGAAATCAGGAGCCAAGGACTGCCTTTGAGTCAGTGGTTCTTCAGCCATGAAATCCTACTCAAACTGCTGCCTCTTGTTGATCTTCTAGACCCCTCAGGGGCAAAATAAGAAGAGAAAGAGGAAGGAGGGGGAGGAGGAGGAGGAGGACAATGAAGAGGAAGAAGAAACAGGAGGAAGGAAGAGGAGGAGGAGGAAGAGGAGGAGGAGAAGGAGGAGGAGGAGGAGTAGTCCTTATTAAAGCATGTTTGACCCATGGGGAAGTCACGTTTATTTCTGACGGACTTATAATTAGCCACTTTGTGATCCCAGTTTCTAGGGACAGGACACTTATAGAAACAATGCTGTGGACCCTGAGGGCAGACACCCATCCCTGTCCTGACTTCATGCTCTCAGCCACTAGCAAAAACTTGAGACTCTGGAGCTATACAGAGAACTGCCATGCAAGCCACAGCTCTGTTTCCTTTCCTGTTCCAGGGAGGGGCATGACTTCCCAGTACCACTGAGTGTGCAAAGCATCCTGAACTGGCACCCGTAAGCACAGTCTGACTTCAGTGAGATCCTAGAGTCTCTCTCTCCCCTACCATCCTCTTCTAGCTAGGAGGAGGAATTCCCGGAGCATCTGCATGCTGTCACAGTGCTGGGGATGAAGATGCCAAGCTCACTGTGATTCTCATGGGATAAACAGTTCTTGGAATGACACAGTAAGAGAGATGGTGTGCTATAGACTTTCCCGTCTGCGCTATCAGGACATTTGGCAGCTGCCCCACCAATACATTAAAGAAATGCCACGCACCTCCACCTGTCCCAGGCTTTGACTGAGGCCCTGTGTGTGGCTTCTCCGGTTGGGCTAATGCCCAGGAGAACAAGGAGTGAGAAAGCACTTTCCAAACCTCAGTCCACCTTCCCTTCCTTCAGCCTTCCTGGCCTGATGTGCTTACCTGGAACTCTGACAAAAACGCTAATCATCCAAAGTAGAAATGAACACTAAGTCAAGAGCCAGTTCTCCATGGGAGAACAGGAAGTCATGGTTGGTCTCTCTATGCTCACCATCCTTTGACTTGAGACCCACTCTCAACAAGGTTAGATGGAGCTGCCGGGATGCTGGGTTGGATGGATTGCCCCCCCTCCCCATCTTTGGCACAGAACTCACCCGGTAGCAGCTTTTGCTCAGCTTCCTTCTGTGAGATCGGCACCTGCTTTTACTGTATGACCATCAATTCCACAAAGGGCATCTGTGCCAGGATAGCTCAGGTTTGAGGCATCTCATAATCTGTTCAGAAAGTTCTTCTTGAACCTCCTGGGTGTGAGAGGTTTGGTTATGCTCCTGCTTGAAGCATCCAAGGACATGAGGACTCCCTCTAAGTAATTTCATTTTTGATGTCTTTGGATGAAGGTCCAGAACCCTCTATGCCTTGTGCTGCAGCCTCTACTACATCAATCTGCTGGAGGTTTGTCTGTCCTTCCCAGCAGTTAGAGCCGAGGCAGATAAGGGAAGTAATGTTTTGTTTTGTTTTGTTTTGTTTTTTCTTTGCAAACAGACACCTGCTCCTAGATTGTCATCTAGATCATTGTCAGTGGCACTGACATTTTGGTGGTTGGGGACCAAACAGTCTTCAGAACCAGACCAGAGGCACCAGGTCAACTGGGTCCCCACCAGGCTTGTCCTGTAGACAGGGACTAAGTTCATAGTCCATTGATGGCTCTACTCAGAAGACAGACCAATGGTGGGTATGGTGACCAAGATGGTAATCCCAACCCCTGGGAAGCTGAGGCAGGGGAATCATGAGGATGAGACCACTGTAGGTTACACTCTGATATAGGTCCATGCCAGACATATAGTTAGACAAGAAAAGAAAGAAATAGAGAAAGCAAAAAAGAAATAGAGAGAGAGAGAGAAAAGAAAGGAAGGAAGGAAGGAAGGAAGGAAGGAAGGAAGGAAGGAAGGAAGGAGGGAGGGAGGGAGGGAAGGAAGGAAGGAAGGAAGGAAGGAAGGAAGGAAGGAAGGAAGGAAGGAAGGAAGGAAGATCTCAATATCAATACTTGGAGGCAGAGCTACAATGGTGGGGCCTGGTAGGGGCAGGGAGGCCAGGATGTGGGGTGATTAGCTCTGGTGAGGGTGAGGAGGTGAGATGCTGTGTTCTGGGCATGCTGTAAACAGCTCCTCCCCACTGTACCCTGGAATCTTCAGTAGCCTCCAGTCTTCGAGCTCCAAGTCTTCCAAGGTCTAAGGTCACTCGCAATACAATGTGGAGCTGCTGCTGAGACTCACAGCCTTCCAAGACCCTCAGTGACTGGAGGAATGGGGCACCCCAGAGCAGAGACTACTGCTGGAGCGTGGGAAGTAGCTTTGTCACAGGTCCACCAGTATCCCTTCCTCACGCCAAGGCACTTCAGCCTGCCCATCATCTTACAGGAAACACCACAGCAAACATTTAGAACAGTGTTTACTTACTGCTCCCTGAGTCCGGCAGGAGGAGCCCATTGTGGGGTCGTCTGAGGGCTCTATGCCATGGGCTGTCAAGGCATCCACATGTCACACAGCTGGAGTTAACACGGCTCTGGTTCCAGTCCATCTACTGTCTAGTTAGCAAGCCAGCCTCCTTTCTCTATTCCTTCTCTCTCTCTTTTCCTTTTCTCTCTTCTTTTTCCATTTTCTTTCTTGTTTCTTTCTTTGGTTCTGATCTCCCTAACTGGAGATGATGAAAAAGGTCACAACTTTTCCAGTGAAAGAGCTATACACCAAGGGTTTGAGGATGTTTTAAACCTAGAGTGAACACATAAGTTCAACTTGGACATTTAAAAAATATTTTTATTGATTCTTTGTGAATTTCACACCATGCACCCCAATCCCTCTCATCTCCCTGTTCCTCCACATCCACCTTCCACCCTTACAACTTTCCCCAAAAGAAAAACAAAAAACAAAACCAAAGAAACAATTTCATCCTGGGAGCTGTAGAGTGTCACAGTGTGTCCCGCAGCTCACCCTTTGTCCCCACATCTTCCCTTGCAGATGTTCATGGCCTGGTTTGAGGCCTCCAGCTTCTGCTGCACCATCAGCACTGCGTCCTCACCGGGACCTTTCTTGTACGTCCTGTTGCTGCCCTGTGTCATGGAGACCCTGCAGCCTTGGATCTGTAGGACTAGCCCCTTCCCACACTCCAGCAGTTCATCGATGGGGTGATGCTGGGGTGGGCCAACTCAAAGCCCTGGATCCGGGCTGGGCTGAGTTGGTCGGCCTGACAGCTCTCCTGCAATCAAGCCACTGGGGCCAGCTCTCGAACACTGCCCAGGTAAGGGGTGGAGCCAGCTCCTGCTCTCCTGCCCTTGGGGCTGGCTCTCCTGACTGCCCAGGAGAGGGGCAGGGAACTTCCCTGGCCACAGCCAGTAAGGAGTGGGACCAGCTCAGATCAGCCCTCTGACATCAATATGGCCCCAAGTGGCAGGCCAGACCACAGCTGACTGCCTGGCTTTTGAGAATAGCAGGGGCCACCGACGTTGCCAGACCCCTGCTGCAGCCGGGCCATTGACTCAGGCATGGCTTTCATTGACAGCATAACCTGAACACCAGCAGGACCTGAGGGGGCAGCACAGGTCAGTCACATCTCTTCCTCCTTGTCACATTACCAGTTCCGCCTCTCTTTATAGTGCACAGACCTCTCTGCTTCTCTTTCTCTCCCATCTCTCTACCATATAGTTGCTTATGGTAGTGCTCTGGTCCTTGGACAGCACTTGTAAGAGCTAACTGTCATCCACAATGGTCCATCCATTTTTACATGGTTCAAAGAGATGGGTGCAATGGAAAATGATAGGGGCCACTAACTATGAATGTAACAATTTTTGAATGGCTGTGCTTTTATTTTACTACATTTATCAATGTACTTATGTATGTGTATATATGTATAATATATATAATTTTAAAGTGCTAGGGATGAACCCTCATACTTGCTACACATTGGTTCTCTTTAAGTCTTCAGTGGTAGCTGCAACCGTTAGAATTCCTCCTGAGATGATTTTAGGGTGAGAGATGTCACGTTGTCCTCCCACCAATGTGAGGTGTCTGCCAGCTGCTGAGAGTAGCTATCCCAACCACACTTGAAGGCTCATGAAAGTAGATCCATGTGTACTGTGCAGGTGACAGGTCAGCCTGATCGGGGAACTCACTCACCCTCTCAGCTGGAGAACAGAGGGGCCCTCTACATCTCTGGTGTCAATATCAACCTTGTTCTTATACCCGGTAGTCACTGAAGAGACTGAGCAATTCCCTCTCCTCGGTGCATGTTACACTGGTAAAGATTTCTCTGGGGCGTGAGTAGGGGACCATCAATAGGACGCACTTGCAGTGATGATGCAATGACTCAGCACAACAATGTTTGTTCTACCTTCAATTATTGATGCTTGAGTCTTGTATTAGTCAAGATTCTCTAAAGCATAACTGACAGAATGAATATGAGTATGTATGTGTGTGCACAGTGCACTCATGCACTAGATATGTATTCAATAACGTGAACATATAATGACATATAATGAACACATATGGGATTTATTAGAGTAGCTTGTAGCTGTGGTCCAAATATTCTAATAGTGGTAGTCTCCAGACTGAAACTCCGAGAAGCCAGTAGTTGTTCAGACCATGCGGCTGCATGTCTCAGCTGGTCTTCAGTGTATGTCAGAATTATGAAGAAGTAGGCTTTAGCACCAGTGAGGGAATGGACTTGCCTGTGAGAGTGAGGGCAAGCAGGCAAAGAGCGAAAGTTTCCTTCTTCCATGTCTTTTATATACGATGACACAAGAATGTGTGTTCTAGATTTGAGGTGGGTCTTGATTGGATCAAATGATCCAGTTAAGAAAAAAAATCCCTCACAGGTATACCCAGAAGCTTAGGTTTAGGTAATTTCAGCTGTAGTCAACTTGATAGCCAAGAAGAGGCATCACAGTCTGTGAACCAACTCAGAGCAGAGACGTTGTGAAGGACTCTGAAATTCCATTGCAGTTTCTTATCGCACAGTCCATGTCACCGCTGCTCAGCTATCCACATAGCTGACTTCCAGAACACCAAGATTTACCTGCCTGCAGATGTGGCCCCACTGACCACCACTGTGTCTACATTCACGTTGCTCCACACTTAGAATCCTAGCAAGCCCTTTATCAACAGGAATGCCAGATCACAGGGATTCACAGCCTTCAAAAGAGCTCTATTAGCAAATGTCTCCGAACTGCCAATGCGTATGCCAGTCACTTCTACTTGCCGCCAATGCACTCCTTGTTGTTTACACGTGCAGGGTGTGAACTCAGCCTCCCCAGAGCACACAATCAAGTGAGCAGTTCACCAAGGTTGCCTAATGAACCCATTCTAATGTTCATACATCTCTGACACCTTCTTTCTTAGTGCCATTGAAAGGCCATTTTGGCATCTCTACCTCAATTACTAAAGTTTGCCATTAAAAACTTCAAACCCTGTCCTGGTACTGTGAGGGCTGGTTTTATGTATTACCAGCAACTGAATGTCAGACATAAATGCCTTTAATCCAATAAAATTGCCTCTCCTAAGGTTCTACCCACTTCATCACAAGTTCCCTCAGCCCCATTCTCCAGTTTCCATATTTTTCAAAAATCCTGTAATGAATAATCTATTTTCTCATGATGCATAGACTGCATTCCAGGTTTGAGTAAGGCTGAGATCTAGCCATAAATAGCATCCAGAGGGAAAGGAAAGGTTTTGAGGTTAATCTTAAAAAGGAAATGAAAGTGTCCCTTTGCCAGTCACTCGCCCTAGGTAAGGTCTTTGCAAGGTCAGGCATCAAGAGGCTGTTACACTCTAGTAAATGGGAGCTTGAAAGAGTCAGGGTGGATAGTAGGGGCTTTAGACTTAGGTCCTAGGATTTTCTTATCAGTACTCTGAATTTGGTGAGGGATACCTGTACAACCTGTGCATTCAACATTCTGTGTGGTTTGCCCAATCTCACAATTAGATCATAGGTCTAACTTTCAACACATTCTGCTCTTTGCACTGCAGGTGCAAAGGTCTCCAGATGTTTTCCACAGAGACCTTTAGACTTCCGTAGTCTTGGGTCTATAATTGGCTGTCCTGTGACTATCTGGTAATAACATACCATGTGCCACAGCTGCCATGTGACCCACTGTTTTGCCTTCCACCAGCACCTTATCCCGACCTCATACAGATCATTAATCACTTACTGCCTGACACTAGAAACAACTGACACTCCCCCCCGCCCCGCAATTTATGAGATGGTCTCAGATTTGTCTGTCAAGAGACAACAGGGAAAGGCCTTTACTCATTATTTTCTGCCCACATTTATTGCAATTAGACCCATAGGAATTAAGCTCTGACAGAAGCTGTACAGACTTACAATGAACTGGCCACTGCAACAGACCCGAGGCAGTTTAGGTATGTGTGTGTGTGTGTGTGTGTGTGTGTGTGTGTGTGTGTGTGTGTGTTTGAGAGAATGAGAAGTGACACATACACAAAAAATGGCCAAGGTGCTGGTGTAGAGATAGGTAAGCAGACATTACAAACAACAGATTGAATTTGGACTTGGGGCTACTTTTGGCATTTCTCTTTTATAACTTCTGCCTTTTAAAATTCTTTTTGGTACAGAATAACACTAAATGGAGGCTGGAGAAAAAGACAGTTCAACAGGTAAGAGCACTTACTGCTTTTGCAGAGGCCCTGGGTTTGGTTCTAGCACCCACATGGAGGCTCACAATCATCTATACCTCCAGTCCAAGGAACCTGATGTTCCCTTCTGACCTCTGTAGATACATGTATGCATGTGGGCAAAGAACTCCCTACACATATACACATAAAATAGCAATTAGAATTAAAAATTCTAAAAAGAATTACGTTAAATGAAAGTCAGTTTCTAAGTACAACCAGCCAACCAAACTGGGATGTAAGGAAAGTTGAACGTGTGTGTGTGTGTGTGTGTGTGTGTGTGTGTGTGTGTGTGAGAGAGAGAGAGAGAGAGAGAGAGAGAGAGAGAGAGAGAGATCAATGTTGGGTAACATTTTTTTAGGGACCAAACACCTTTTGAAACATGGTCTCTCACTATGATCTTGGGCTCAGTGATGAGATAAGACTTTGACTAACTACCTCCACCTCTCTAGTGCAGGGATTAAAAGCATAGCCTGTCCTTCTTCCAGGAGTCTGGATGCAGCTGTTGGCTTCTGGACAAAGAACATAGCAACCCCAGGATGGGGTTTTGTTTCTCTCAGGAACAGCTAGAGTACTTTAGGGTAATACCAGTGTGCTAGGCTGGGTACAGAAAGAGTTTTCCATGGAGTGGTACAATTTAGCTCTTTTAAATGAAATTGCAAGTGGCAGAGGAAACTGAGGCATTCCAAAGTCTATGACAATGCCAAAGTGTTACAGCCCTTTGTCAAACTTCCATGCTAAGCATGGCAGAGTATGTGGGCAAAAAGCCATGCCTGGTTGGCTTGCAGCTGAAACACAGGCCTGATGAAGACCAGGCCCAGTGGGCCAAAAGGCAGGTCTGGTGAGATGCAGGCCCAGCATAATGTAGGTCAGTGGCTGCTGAGGCTCTTAGACATGCTGGTGAATGGTGGAGGCTCCCTGTGGCCAGCAGCATGTGGCCAGCTGACTGACAGTCAAGCCCCAGAGGCTCAAAGCAGTTGGGCAGGATCCAGGCTGGCAGCCAAGCCCAAAGAGTTCAGCAGTGAATCTCCAGGGAGGAAGGGCACCCTCCTTCCTTCAGAATAAGTGACGAATCTCTGGCAGCCATGATAAAAAGCTGATGCTGGCATGCATCACATTGCACTTTTATGTCATGTGAAATCAGGGACGTGCCAACCTTGGGCAGTGGGAGGGGTCTCGAGGGTCAGTGTGTTTAATTCTCTGGGGCTAGAGGAGCTGGGGATTCTTGATTTACGTGAAGTGCAACAGTACCTCATTTACCTGCAGGAGCACGGTCCAATCACAAGAACACAGTGCTTAATCATCTTATGGGTGGGGGAAATCTCCAGGTACAACTGAAGGTCACTGGTGGAAAGCCAAGACACTAAGACATACTATTACCGTAGGGTCAGTATCTTCAGGAACCCCCAGGTGCTTACTAAACAGGTTCCTTATTAGGAAACGGTTATGCCTGTAATCTGTGTGATTACTCCTGTGTGATGCTCCGTACAAGATCTGGGGTTACCAGATCAGGCGGAGAGAGAGAATCCCACCGAGAAAAGAGAGCTACCATCACAGACCCCACCCAGAGTCCATCTGGAAATGTCAGACTTCAGCCTTATCCCACGGAGTTCCACAACAGCCACCTAATGTTTTACACAGGGGCTGGGACTTGAACTCTGGTCTTCATGCTTGCATAATGTGCTGATGGTTTGAAGAAAATGGCTCCCGTAGGTCCACAGGACGTGTGTCGTTGCTGGAGCAAGTGTGGCTTTGTTGGAGGATGTGTGACTGCTGCAGATGGGCTTTGAGGTCTCGGAAACTCAGGCCTGGCCAGTGTGTCCTGGTGTCCTTCCTGCTGTCTGCAGATCAAGATGTAGAACTCTCAGCTCCTTCTCCAGCACCATGTCTGCCTGCACCCTGCTTTCCATCTAAACCTCTGACACTGTAAGCCAGGTCAAATTAAATGCTCTTCTTCATAACAGTTGCCGTGGTCATAGCGTCTCTTCACAGCAACAGGACACTGACTAAAACACACAGTAAACACTTTCTGAGCTACCTCCCCTGACCTGTGACTGATCTTCTTCAATGTCATGTATGGAACATTCATATATAATTCATCCGGTAAGCAGGAAAGAGCTGGTCTACAGCAAGATTACAGCGGTGTCTTTTTTTCTTGTCACAATTTACTGGTTACAGTCCATCAGAGGAGGGGGTTGAAGCAGGAACTGGAGCACTGTCCATGAAGAGACACTGTTTATGAGCTCTCTTTTCATTGCCTTTTTCTACAACCCAGGCTCACCTGTGCAAGGTCCCTCTCACACAATCATTCACCAGGAAAATGGTCCACATTCTTGCTTACAAGCAAATCTGATGGATGCATTTTCTCAGTTGAAGTTCCCTCTTCCCAGGTATATCTCGGTTTATGTCAAGTTGGCAAAAACTAACCAGGACAAGCAGTGATCAAAAAAGAAGAAGGTTTTAAAGATGATGGAACAATGGCTTTAAGAGGAAAACAAGAGCATGAGAGGTACTGTGTGGAAGTCTGAAAGGGAAGGGGTGCATTTTGTGCCTGACCGCAAGGAGGGCCTCCTGGGAAGGGGGTGTCAAGGAGAGACTGAGAGGCACGCACACGTCTAGATCCGGTGTCTGGACAGCGTGGAGTCCTGAGGGAAAGTACAGCTGCCTGGTAGTGTGGACACCAGCTTGTAAGGAGCAGGACAGTGGGCCAAGGGCCAAAAGGGGCCACACTATGGATCACCCAAGAGGCTCAGGACTGTCTCTGCTAGGCGTGGGGAGGCAGGAGGCAGGAGGCAGGAGACAGAGACACACGACCTCCAAGGCCACCCACAGCAGTCACACATCCTCCAACAAAGCCACACTCCCTCCAGCGGGGACGTATAGTCCTCCTTATGGCCTGCAGCCTCTGCGTGCTGGGTCCTGGGCGCTCTGGCCGGCTGCAGTTCCACTCCCTGCTGGGGTCTGGCTTCCCTCTGCTTAATGGGAAGCTCTTTAGGGGGTAAGGGGGCAAATGCGTCCCCTCACAGTTAGAGAACTTCCCAGAGACAGGCTCCCTCTCTCCCTGCTCCGAGTTGTGCTCACAGTGGCCCTGGGCCCTTGCATCTCCCTACCCATGGATGTCTCCAAGGGGAGTGTGCAGCTAGCCTTTCCATGAGCTCCCTGTCTGCCTGAGCACCAGCCAGGCTGGCCAAAGAACCCTCAGCAGGAGCCACACATGTCTCCAGGAAGATGTCCCGGCACCACGGATGCTGCCTGCAGCCCTCCTGAGGCTGAAGAGTCCCTGCAGCCTAAGCACTTAAACTGTCCTCTCTCGGATGGGAACCCCTGGAAGGCCTACTGGCCCAGGCTCAAGGATGACATTAGCTGACCTTCTGCCCACGATGAGGGATGAGGCACCATCCTGTGTGGGGGGGTGTCCCACCTCAGCTGCAGAGGGCAGGGCCAGGGAAGGGAGACAAGAAGTACTGCTATAAACTTACTGCCTCTTTTTGCTTTACCAGAACCAGATGTACACACGTACCAGAGAAGACAGAAGCCAAAGGTTACGAAAACAGACCGCCACCATCAGGAACAATGATGTTTTATTGGCCTGCTTGTCAATACTGTAGAGTTCAGAAGTTAAAAAAGCCCAGGAGACATAACGCAGAACATGGGAAGTGTGCTAGGAACAGCACGAGCCACTGAGGGGGTGACAGACTGTGTGTGTGAGCCTAGCACTGAGGGTTTCCGGGCTCTCCCCACAGCCATTCTCTGCAGCGTGAACGCTCACCTGTACCATGAATTCCACACGGTCACCCCATCTCGCTGTGACCGAAGTTGCCTCACTCTCTCAACTGCTTCCCTGTCTCTGAGGCTTAGTTGCTGTATTCCCTGAACCTAGGAGCATGCACACTGGTGTGGGAGTGTGGACACAGTTCAGACCCAACCAAGCGTCACCTTCAGCTCTGCTGGCTGCCTACCCCCACCTCCCCAGTGCTGCCATTAAAAGCACAGACACCTAGATTTTCACACAGGGGTTGGGAGGAACTCTGGGCTTCGTGCTTGCAGAATGCGGTGGTTTGGATAAAAGGGCTCCCACAGGCCGTAAGGAGGACTATATGTCCCCGCTGGAGGGAGTGTGGCTTTGTTGGAGGATGTGTGACTGCTGTGGGTGGCCTTGGAGGTCGTGTGTCTCTGTCTCCTGCCTCCTGCCTCCTGCCTCCCCACGCCTAGCAGAGACAGTCCTGAGCCTCTTGGGTGATCCATAGCGTGGCCCCTTTCCGCCCTTGGCCCACTGTCCTGCTCCTTACAAGCTGGTGTCCACACTACCAGGCAGCTGTACTTTCCCTCAGGACTCCACGTTGTCCAGACACCGGATCTAGACGTGTGCGTGCCTCTCAGTCTCTCCTTGACACCCCCTTCCCAGGAGGCCCTCCTTGCGGTCAGGCACAAAATGCACCCCTTCCCTTTCAGACTTCCACACAGTACCTCTCATGCTCTTGTTTTCCTCTTAAAGCCATTGTTCCATCATCTTTAAAACCTTCTTCTTTTTTGATCACTGCTTGTCCTGGTTAGTTTTTGCCAACTTGACATAAACCGAGATATACCTGGGAAGAGGAAACTTCAACTGAGAAAATGCATCCATCAGATTTGCTTGTAAGCAAGAATGTGGACCATTTTCCTGATGAATGATTGTGTGAGAGGGACCTTGCACAGGTGAGCCTGGGTTGTAGAAAAAGGCAATGAAAAGAGAGCTCATAAACAGTGTCTCTTCATGGACAGTGCTCCAGTTCCTGCTTCAACCCCCTCCTCTGATGGACTGTAACCAGTAAATTGTGACAAGAAAAAAAGACACCGCTGTAATCTTGCTGTAGACCAGCTCTTTCCTGCTTACCGGATGAATTATATATGAATGTTCCATACATGACATTGAAGAAGATCAGTCACAGGTCAGGGGAGGTAGCTCAGAAAGTGTTTACTGTGTGTTTTAGTCAGTGTCCTGTTGCTGTGAAGAGACGCTACAGGCTTCTAGAGCTCAAAGGAATTCCAGTTGCCCCAGTTCGTGGAGGGGGAAACTTCCTGAGACATAAAACAACTTTCCCAACCTCCCACTGAGTTCCTTCACATGCTCGCGCGCGCGTGCGCGCGCGCGCACACACACACACACACAGACATACAAACAGCCCATAGCATAGATGTTTATATTACATATATACACAGTCTCTCTTCAGGCATGTACAAATTCATCACACATGCACACTCATACAATTCATATCACACAGCTACATGCATTCACTCACACATATGAATTATATACATGTACAAATATATACTTCTTACACATATGTAATATACATATATGTGTATGTACAAACGGTGGGCATAGGCAATGGCACACATCTGTAATCCCAGTGCTGGGGAGGCAGAGCCAGGAGGACCCCTGGGCCACCCTGACCTGCCCGGCTAGCCAAACTGATGAGCTCCGGGCCAACAAAAGACCGTGTCTCCATTTCTTAGTCGGTGACATTCATGACGAGGACACCTGGGGATTCCCTCCATCCTCATCATTCACATGAGCACACATACCCATGTGCACGCCTTCACACGGACACAGGCATGCTCACGAAAGTGAGATGACAGGCTGGCTGCCAGGTAGAGGTGGCTGTGGCACTCTGGTGAGCTTCAAGTGATGCTCGCTTCAAGCTCATCCAGGCTCTCTTCCCACCACGGTTACTTCCCTCCTGTCACTGAAGTGTCCCAGGAGCTGGCTCATACTCTACAGGTGGGCGCTTCTCGGGAGGGAAACTCAGGCATTTATGCTGAAAATCCTTTGGTCTTTCCAGGATCCAAGAGTCCTCTTCCCTGAGCACACTGCCCGGCAGTCCTGGGTCCATGCTCAGCGCAGCATTCCAAGTGGCTCAAAGAGGAACGTGGGAAGCACCGGATGTTCTACCCCAGAGACTTGGCTGCAGGCTGTCGGCCTCACCACTCAAGGCTCGAAGCATTCTGAGGCTCTTCTCTGAACCACCCGGTTAATAGGCAGGCCCTGCGGTTCCGCCTCGCTCAGGACCAGGCCGCTCTCTCCAGTGAGGCAGCTGCCTTGTCTGCTGTTACATCGTCACAGCCACGTCAGTGCCTGGCACATGCGAGGTTCCCCTGAAGGGGACTGAGCACGGGAAAGGAGTTTATCTATAGGTTTCTGTGTACCACCCTCAGGTGACCGAGCGCCCATGAGAGTGTATCACAGCCCCAGGAGCTATCGCTGGGGTTACAGGGGATTGTGAGCTACGCAGTGTGGGTGCTGGGAACCAAACCCAGCTCTCTGGAAGAACACAGAGTGCTCTTCACCCCCGAGCCATCTCTGCAGCCCAGGATTCAGTCTTCAGTATCCAAGAACCCAGATGGTGAAATGCTCACAGCACAGTCTCAAATGAGAAAAGAGTCTGCAAAGCTATAGGCACAGCATGACGGCAGCTTTCTTCTCCATCAGCGCACGTGGAAGAGCCCCGATGAGAGGCACTAAATTGCTAGCAGGCTTAGTCATGGCCGCTTTTACTTTTTTCTCCGTGTATGAATATATTTTCCAGATATTTAAAAATAACCACTCATTTCCTTTGTAATTGCGGAAAGTGAGTAAGATAGATGGAGACAGCAAGGGATCCGGGCCTTTTGGAATGAGCTGTAATGTGAAGCAAAGGTCTGGCCAACGGGTTGAAGCAGCCTGAGAAATAGCCACATTTGAACTTGGCCATGGTGCCTGTCTATGACGACCATTGCTTCCAGACCATCTCTGTACAATCACGGGCGGCCTAACTCGCTCCTTCCTTCCTTTTAGGGACCATTAGAGTGTAGCTGAAATGGCAGAGAGTGGCTTCTGGGAGAGCGAATCTATCTTTTCCTTAACAGAAAAACTGAGAACAAATGAGGTTTTCCCACCCCGCCCCCATTGTCTTGGAAGCTCTCTGTAGGAGGCTTGTTTCTTTGTCCCCTCTGAGCATCTTTTACCACTTGCAGTGACAGTTGGGGGTGGCCAATGAGCCTGTCACCCAGCCAGGACTTCCTGCACTGGAGATCTGTGTTAGCCTGAAGCTTGCGCTCAGAGAGGGGCCCTCAAACGGGCCTGGAGAGGGGACCTCATGGACACAGCACCCACAGCTCAGAGGACGTCAGTCGACCTGGGCTCTGGGTTCCTTCCAGTGCCTGTTTCTCAGTACCAGAGTTTCACCATCTGTCCTGGTGGAATGCTGCCAGGCCCAACCAGGCATTTTTTGGGGCAGCGAAACATACAGCTCTACCATCAGGGATATGATGTCATATGACGCTCACACTTTGGTGCCTTACTTGAGGCTCTGAGGAAGCGTGGAAGGAAGGATGCAGTGGAAGGGAGGGAGGTCATGGAGGATGTGCCTTTCACAAGAATGTTGAGACCCCGTTCTCCTGTCTTTTCCATGAGCCACCCGTTTTCCCCTTCTGCTGTACACTGCCTGCCAATCGGCTCAAAGCAACAAGATCATGGATGGAGTCTCAGAAAAGTGAACTAAAACAAACCATTTCCGTTTTCAAAGTGATTATCTTGGGTTATTCTGTTACAGTAACAGAAAGCTGGCTAATATAGGGTATATCCTTCTCCATGCTGGGCATTCATAGTTAGAAGCAGAGAAGCAATGATAAGGACAGAGTGAATGTTTATATTGTCTTATGCATGAAGGACAGGTCTGTCCTAGTGCAGAACTCAAACCTTGAGTTGATGGCAGGAGACAGCCAGACTCTTATAAATTTGTGTGTGTGTGTGTGTGTGTGTGTGTGTGTGTGTGTGTGTGTGTGTACCATAGCTAAAGACAAAAAAGTCAGCCAGCAGAAAGCTGGTTTTTAAACTGATTTGTCTGCATGAGAATTGCAAGGTGGCTGGCAGCTCGCAGCAGTGCTGGGCTTTGTTGTTTTTGCAGTGCTGGGCTGGAACCCGGGGACTTGCGCGCGCCGGACAAGTCACTCCCCAGCCCACTGGGCAGCTTCGACGGAAGGTCCTTGGGCTAAACTGGAGATTGGACTAAGAACCTTTCACCTTTGGGTCAATCTGAACATAATTTGTGATTCTTCCTTATGACAGTTTATACAGGCCCTGGCAGAGCGGCTCACCCCCAAAAGAAGACACCCGGCCATGCTTCTAGCTGCCTTCTGGCCCGTTCTTGTGGGAAAGGCTCAGAGTTTGAGCGCTCACACAGTAAAACCTGGACCTCAGACTCCCGGCTTCCCTGGAAGGGAGGCTGAGGACTCATCTAGATTTTGGCGTGTTTGAGGAGGGAGTCCTTCTTGTATGTTAACATTCCTCTTTGTAGTGATTTCAGGCACGCTGGATTTCAGAAGCCATGTTTCTGCTTCTCAGACATTGCGAAGTTAAGACTGGGCACTAGAGGTTTCATAGATTCCAGCACTGACGCAGAATGGGTTTGGGGCACCGAGTACCTACCTTGGCAGAGGCTGGTCCAGCCTGTGGACCGGGTTCCCTGGCGGGGTTTGAGGAACACTCCTTAAGGTCACCCCACTTGCTGTGACCTTCTGAGCTCCCCCAAAACACGCGGGCCAGACCCACTCTTTCTTTTCTGCCTTGGGTACTCCCACAGCAAGAAGGCCTGCCCCAGACTTTGTTCTTAGGTGTTCTGAGAAGAGGTGGTGAGAGGTGACAGACAGCCAGGCCGACATCCGTGCTCCCCCTTTAACTCTGGAGCCTCCTCTGGGTTCTGAGTCCCAGCAGGGCGTAGAACATGCAGCGGGAAGACAACCAGATCCTTGTAAGGAAAGAGCCGGGGGACAGGAACAGGAACGCTGCCTTGGTGATAGCCCTGGTGTGTGCTGACTGGCACACGACGGCTGACCCTTCTGATCTCTGACCAAAGATGACTGCACCTTCGGGGACTCTGAAATGGGTGCTTTATTGTCCTCCATGACTTGTCACTCATAAGTGACAAGTTCCCTCTCTCCCCTCCACACAGGCAAGCCAGACTCGCCCTGCATCACCGAAGCCTGAGGAACAGTCAGCTCTGCTGCTTCTTGGTTCTTGGTTCACCCAGCAGGCCCCTGTTTTCCCTGTTGGTTCCTGCTGGAATCCACAGAGGACAGACCTGTCCTCCCGGGGCACCTGGACCCTGTGTCAGGGGACCAATCCCGCCCTTCATGACAATGTGAAGCCAGCTCCAGGTCAGGAGTTAAGGCGGTCCTTCAGCTGTCAGTAAACACAAAGGCAGGCTCAGGACAGCCAGTCTGTACCCTGTGATCAGGCCTCTGGTTTCTGAGGGACGTTTTTAGTCGCTGATAGGAGGTGGGAAGGAGAGTCCTGTAGCACAAAGTCATAGTGGATCACGCCCGTTGGGAAACGGGCCTAGGGAGAAGCCAGCCAGTTCAGCCGGGGAAGAAAGAGAAAGCGGCATCCGTCTAGGGTCTAAGGACCTTAACTGACTCCAGGAAGAAGTAGGGAACACGAATTTATACTTTGGCCCCCCTGGGGCTTTCGGAAGCGGTGGCCTGTCTGGAATTGGAAGCCTAAAAACAATTCAAAGCTTGGGAGAAGATGGAGGCTGGAGAGCATACACCCCGTAGTGTCTGCAAGTGGAAGGGTCTCCGGACCCAACAGCTTGTGTCGCATCAGGGCTGTGAGAGCAGACACTTGGGACAGCTTCCCACCGCCTGCGGGGCTGGGGTCTAGAACCCTGATCTCCGCCCCCCAGCTGCAAGGCTGAGCAAAAACCCCAAGCCCCTTTCGCTCTGTCCGCCGAGCTCGGGAGCCGGGCGCGGCGATCCGGCTAAGTGAGCACGTGTTGCTAGGCTGGGGACAAATAACCCGGCTAATTCTCCTCGCCCCGCTGGTCCCTGCGCTCCGGGGCAGCCGCGGGACCGCGCCCCAGCAGCAGCTGCAGAGGCCGAGGCCGCCCGGGAAGACCCTGCGGGGCCCGGGCTCGGGGTCCCCGCCCGCCGCGCCTTTCAGAGTTAATTAGCCCTCATGAATATGGATGCCACCGCCGATTTAATACGGTCGAGGGGTCGTCCCCTGACCTCGGCGAGGCGTGCGGGAAGAAAAGGGGGCTCTTCTCGGCTCGCCTCCTGATTGAAAGGCTGAGCTGTGGGGTGCCCGCGGTGGGTGTGGGCACGCCCAGGGACGGCGGCCGGGGGTGACCGCTGGGCCACCCGGAGCAAGGCCCAGTTACCTCCAGGTACTGGCGGGGCGGCCCGCCCGGCCTCCCACTAACGTCGCCGCGACGCTGGTGCGGTGGAAATGGGCTCTGGCCCCTTCCCTGGTCCACGATGGTTTTCATTTCCTGTAATTTGGAGCTGGGAGCGTTTATGGAACATCACATGGTCGTCGTTCACACAGGAAACCGGCCGCACTTGTGAGAAGATACTGACTCACTTATTTTTGTTTGTTTTTTTCAAAAATCCTTCCCTCCTCCCAGCCACCCCGCTCCCCGCCCCCCCCCCAAAAAAAAAGAGGAAAAAAGAGAAAAGACCAGCTTTTTCGGCATTTGCTTTAGAAACAGTTTTCTTTCTTTTTTTTTTTTTGGTCCCGAGTCACTGTTCTTCAAGTGGGCTGTGATTACACGGGGAACGTGGTTTCTTTCTGACACGTGGTGCTCTCCCTAGGAGAAGCCAGCCCAGCGCCCACAGAGACTTCAGCTTTCCTCCCGGGACCCAGCCGCCTCGACGGGCGGGGCGCGGGCGCGCAGCAGCCCGCGGCGTCCCTCTGGGGTGGGAACCGTTGCCCCGGGGGTGCAGGGCAGAGCTGTCCTGCCAGCCCCGGCGCGAAACGGGCAGCCGTGGGGTTCAGAGTCCACCTCGGGCACTGCCAGAGCCGGGCCCCGACAATGGCAAAAGTCCCCGGCGCTCAGCCGCACCCCCCCCCCCCCCCATCGGTCCTCAGCCCAGCCCCGGGACGCCACGCCTTCGCCATCAGAGAACCGCCGGGGTCTAATAAAGATTGGGGACGACGTAGAAGGAATTACGAGACGGTTTTCGACCTGCCTCGGGGCTGCTACGGCCTGGGAGCGCCCCCAGCCCGCCCCCAGCCAGCACTGTCCCTTCCCCGCTGTGGCCGGCGGTTCCGGCCGCGCCCCCTCCGCCCACGGGTCCGAGGAGGAACGACGCTCCCTGTGCAGCAGCGCCACCGCGCGGCCAGTCTCCCCGCGCCGGGCCGCTCCTCAGCCCGTTGGCTGGGGCGCTGGAGGATTCGCCTTCCAACTTCACCGAGTTCGCGGTCCCTGCCGGGAGCTGGACCCGGCCCAGCTCTTTTCTTCTTCCCGGAATGATCTGGAAATACCGCGAACTGTGGCTCTCCCTTCATTTCCTTTCCTAACACACTCCACAATTACGTACCCGTTCCTTTCAGTTAAGGCTTGGCTCCCGATTAAATGATTCAGGCCCCTATTTTTATGGTGAACTGGTTAATTGGCGTCTCTGAGCGTGAGCAGGATTCCAGAGAGGGGAAATAACAGAGGTGGAAGGGGACAAGAGTTTCCGTCTTGGGAGGGCAGCTCGCTCCTGGAACCGAGAAGGATGGTGGGGTGGGGGATGGGTCCTGTGCACACTTCAGGGTTGGAGAAAAACACCAAGTTTTCATTGGGTCTTCAGGACCCGTGTGGATAGTGACCGTGGACCCAGCAGCTGAGATCCATTTTCCTGCCACTCAGACGGGTCGCTCTAACCCTCTTTTACCCTCTCCCCCAGCCCATAGGGTCCAAGAGCCCTCTGCGTGAACGTGGTGGGCTCTCCTGCACTCCTTAACTGTGGTAACGTGACCCATTCTTGGAAACGAAATATTAGCAAGGGTGCCCAGCAGGCCCTGGCTACTGGGTCTCTCCGTGTAGGCGGCCAGTCATCTGCTGTGGGTTTTCTGGGCTTCCCGAGGGTAGCAGGCGACAGTCCCCTCCGATGCACAAGGCGCCTGCAGCTGCTCCTGTAGCCACAGGAAACTGTGAGGAGGCCTATTCCTTCCTGCAGGTGGACTCCGTTCACTGTTCCCAGTCTCCAAAGACGCAGTTTTCCTCCCAGGAAGCTGCACGTGTCTTATTACCTAACTGATAAACTATTTGCATCAGGCGTGAGAGCTCGTGGGGAGTTGCTGGCTCCCGGTGTGCCCACTGCAATGGGTTTGGCTTGTCTTGAAGAGCCCTAGCTGGCAGCTCTCCTCTTCTGCCCACGCTCTGGAAATACAAACGGCATTGGTCTCCGTGGAGTGGGGCGGGGTACAGCGCCATTGATTTTGACAGTGCTAGGGCAGTTCCTAGTGAGTCACCGCAGAGCCCCCTCAGTCCTCTTCCGGACCCATTTGGAGGATGGGAGGAGGACGTTCTGCGGGAGGAGGATGTTGATGAAGAAAAGCAAAGGCCTGAGGACCTCTCCCTTGGACCGCACTGACATGAAGGTCCCTGGCCAGGAGTTCCCTCAAGGGCCTGAGTTGGCAGCTGCCTGGGCCTCACCCAGATGGCCACTCCTTCTGCCAGAATGTGCTTCCTGGAGGATTAGGTGGTCCTGAGCTTCCGAACCTGGGCTTTTATATTCTGTGCACAACTGTGCAAAATCCACCTTTCCATATGAATTTATTCCTGTTGCATTCACAGTAGGAAAAAAAAAAAAGCCTCATTGGAAACGAGCCAGAACGAGATATATAATGACGTTGTTTAGCGGCAACTGTGTCTTTTGGTGTTGTTGACAGTAAAATAAATTAGCATAATAAACATAATTTGCTCAAAGAAAAAAAAAAAGCTAAGGAAAAGCAGATGGTTAGTACATTCCTGCAGGGCCTGTTGGTCCAGGTTTGCAGGGATATTTAGCAGTTTATGCTGCTTGCAACAGATGCCCTCCCCAGTTCCAGGGCCTCCAAGTGATGGGTACCAGCGGGTCCGTCTCAGCAGGCTGTCGCTGCTGGGGGATCCGGTGTCTAAAAAGGGGTGCAGCCCCCCCAGCACATCGAGGTGTGTGATAGGGCCAGCCCTGGGCAGATAGGACAGGCAGCAGGCTGGCCTCCCCCTTGCAAGTGCCCTCGGCCATTAGCATTCAGGACCCGTTGCCTGCCCAGAGTCCATCCTTTGTGCACCAGGAACAAGGGAGCTTTCTTCCGGGGAGGAGGATGCCAAAATGCTCCAGCTTTTCCAGGCCAGCGTCCAGAGGCTTCCGGGCCCAGTTCGCCTGGCCTCTCCTTCAGGGAGAAAAGTTGTTGTTGTTTTGTTGTTGTTTTGTTTTGCTCCCCCCCCCCTCCCAGGGCTGTGGTGCCTGGAGGGTTCCTTTTCCTCTTTAGGGTGGAAATGAAAGGACCTGAGAGTCAGGGCCCTTGCAGGTCCCCTGGTGCCCTGTTTGTGCTAGGCAGAGGCTCATTAGCAGTCTCCCTCCAGGCTGCATCTCTCCTGAGAACAGAGGGAAAAGACACACAGAAAAGAGTCTGTATGTAACTGCTCAGGAACGCGCATTGTAACAGGCAGCTGGAGGTGCTCAGGGCTCACTGCTGGGATCTGCAGCCTCGCGATTGAAAGCGGGAAGCAGTCCCAGCTGCTGGGCCCTCAGCTGCTGCCTGGGCACTGTGCTGTCCAAGTCCCCATGATGGTACGGTACTGGAGAGGCTGAAGATGGGCAGGAAGCTGTTTGGGGTGGAGAGGGGTTAGAGTAGAGGTGATGGTTCATTAGAAAACAACCAGAGAGAAGTTACCTTTTCCTGGTGCTGCTCACACCATCCCTCAGATGTTAACCCTAAGTTAGCCAGCATCTGGGAGCCCAGACATCGGTGAAGTTCCCCCTGCTGAGCTGCCAGCTCATGGCATGGTAGCACTGTGGCTTTGACGGCAACATCCAAGAGGATCTCAATGGGCCAGCGCGTACATTTATTCCCATCTACGTGTCCCAAGGGCCTTTGGAACAGAACATGGACAAACTCAGAGAACTATCTGCAGATTTGTTCCCTTCCTGTGTCTTCTCTGTTCCCATCCTCTTCTGAGGTTTAACTAACGTTGGTTTTGGTTTTCTTTTACTGTCCTCACATCAAATCCTTCAAAACGCTTTATCAGCCCTACCAGAAACCACACCAAGTCCGTCCGCTGCTCTCCGAGGCCTTGGCCTTCCCACCACCACCATCCCCTCCTCAGCTCTCTGCTCGGCAGACCCAAAGTTAGAATTTGCTGCTCTTCTGCTGAAAACCTGCTCTTCTGGGCCAAGTTCTCTGGGAAGCCAGAGGTGAGGTGGCACCAAAGATGAAGGAGCGAGCAGAGACAGGAGGTGACAGAGAGAAAGCATGCAGACCAGAATGTCACAGATGACACATCTGAAGGGCAGGCAGAGGGAAGATGGTACGGAGAGCCTTGCTCTGCAGCACAACCAAGAAAAGCATGGTGAGCCCAGTGGGAGCCCCACGCCGAAGCCCCAGCTCTCCCAAGCCCTGCGCAGGCCACTCCAGGCGTAGTGTATCCTGGAGGCAAACATTAACCTCACGGCTTCCACGCTCATCAGGCCCTTACAGAGGTGGCATCGTCAGGCTCACCAGGCTCTGCCTACTTTATCATAAGCCACAGCCACAGTGCTCCAGCCCCTGGACCCTAAGCTAAGCTTCTCCCAATGTTAGGACTTTCTGTCTCACTAGAACATGTCTCCTAACTCCTGCTTCATGCAGTTCAGCTCTCAGAGCAGATGTCCACAGAGCTGGGCCACAGCGCCTGTCCCTGATCGCTCTCCTCCAGGGCATCTGACTTGTCAGCTTTTCACTCCCACATTCCTCCCCTGTCACTGGTAGCTGTCCATTTCTTCCTCCTTCATATATATGAACTGAGTGATACTTTCTAAAGATTCTGGGCACTTTCTATCTTGGTTGCCACCATGTCCCTAACACATGCTTGGCACACAGTAGTGTTATGGTAGAAAACAGACTAGTTAGCTAAAATGAATGTTGTGGTCAAAACAGCAAGGTGGAGACCCCCAAGAAGGTAGAGAAGACCTGTGGTAGGTATGAAAGAGCCAAGCTGAGCAGCGAGAGGAAAAGGGCAGGGCAGTCCTGGTCCTGGCAGGCTCTGCCTGGCGGCCAGGAGACCTAGCTGAAGAGCCTTCCCAGGAACCTTGCCCTCTCGCACATTCTTTACCTAATGCAGCTAATTGCAAGAGACTACACTGTGAGTAAAACTGGCTTTTGGTAAAGCCTCCACCTGTTCCAGGAAGAAGACTGCCTGGAGACAGCCCCCAGGCAGGGAGGTGGATGCGTAACCATGGTGACTGCAGGTACGCCTTGGCAGTTGTGTCTTCAGACCATTTGGGTGGATGCCTCTTGGCAGTTACCACATTTGCCCACACATGCACTAGGCATACTTCGTGTTCTCAAAGACCTGCTGTGATTTTATATTAGTTTGGATACCCCCGCCCTTTTGTGGAGCCCAGGAAAGGAAATACCCCAGAAGGAAGATCTGGTCCACCATGGTTTGGGACAGAAAATAGGTCATTTTGCTCCATGGATATGCTAGCCCATTGCAAATATTCACAGAATCTTCTCATCACTGTGGGCTAGCCTGCTCCTGTCTCTTGTTAGAGCGCCCTGCTTAGTTTTGCTAACTAGACATCTGCTTAAAGTATCTGCAACTCTTGACTGAATTCATTTCTTCCAGAAGGTGGCCCGCTCGTAGTTTAGAGCTTCTTCCCAAGCCGCTGCTGGAAGTCCTGTCTGGGTGTGGTGACACACACCTCTGCTCCCAGCTGCCAAATGCCATCTCCTCCATTGCAATCAGGAACTCACAGCAGCTGCAGGTGTCTACACTGAGGCTGCAACAGCCGGGCATGGGTGGGAGAGGGGCTCACGGGACTTCCCTTCACGGTGCACTATGGCTATTGAGAGTCAGGGAACTGGAGTGACCCCTGCTCACTCTACCTGTGAGTAGCCCCAGTCCAGTGGTCATGCAGATGGCTCTGGTTACATTCAGTCTGTCACAAAACAGAACGAAAAGATGTGACTGGTATAGAGCAGCAGAGGACAATAGGTATGCCCGGGGGGGGGGGTAAAGAGGGTGAGAACAACTAACTTAATACAGGGAAGGAAAAAAGTCTTTGAGGCACAAAGCAAGCCTTTATCAGCCACCCACCTGCTGATCCTTAATCTCAGGCTTCCTTCCCTCTGGACCCGCCTGCAGGGAACTTCCCAGTTGTTTACAATGGCTGACGGCAACCCAACCAGATTCAGACAACTGGTTTGATGGGTGGCCTTGAGCAAGACCTGAATCTTCCTGAGTTTGTTCTCCAGTAACAAATATAGGTTTTTTTCTGTTCTATGTCTGCAGGGAAACAGAAGAAGGTATATGGGGACGTTAAGGTGGGAACAGAGGCTCTGTCCCTGGAGGAACGCACTGTCATGGAGTACCCTTTCTCTCTCCATGCCCCACAGCTGTGACTGCCATTCTGCCACCACCTCTAGCCCCAGGACAGTGGCATTTCGGAGCAGATGGTGAAGATGAGGAAGAAACCCTTCCAGTGTCCAACTTGAGGTGCTTCGAGGAGGCTCACTTTTGTAGACTAGTGCTAGGGGGTTCTGAGGAGGTAGCAGGAGAAGAAAGGCAGTGCACAGACCTTTTTGACATTTCCTCGTGTTTCCAGTTGATCCGTACATACCCCTGAACAAGAACTACTTCCCCTCCCTGGACCCTCACCCCACAACTGCCTTAAACGGCCTGAAATTTCCAATCTTCTCAAATCCTCCAGAGTAGCGGAACACATACTGTATGTGCTGTGCTCACGAATCATCCCCAAACAATCACAAAAATCTCAGCCGGGGCCCAGCAGCTGCTGCACAGATGTTCTGCGAAGCAGCTGGAGCATTGTTTGTTCTCAATAAACACCACCTCTGAGGCAGAAGACATGAGGGCCGAGCTGGAAGTGGTGACAACAGCCGCCATGAAGACCAGAGACAGAGAGTGGACCCCCGCCCCCATCAGCGGGCACTGCCCACTCTCACAGCCTGCTGTGACTGAGGTGCCAAATGTTAGCGGGTCCAAGGCCCCGATCTGTGCCAGAAGACCAGTTTGCTTTTAGAGGTGGATGCTCAGAGGTGTATGCTAAATCCTACCTCCCGGCTTGTGGTTCCCAAGCCCCGCATCCCTTGCCACATTCCTCAGAGGTATGAGAAGATGGAGCTCCGTGTGTGTTAATGGCTTGCTCACTTGTGCTGTGGCTAGCTGCGGCCAGTTGTAGAAGCAACAGAGCTGCCTCTCGAGGACGAGCCGTTAGCTCATTTCTGAAAGACAATAAAAACTGCTGCCTTAACCAGCCCTGTTCAGAAGATTATCAAGCAGTTCATGTGCTCACCAGCAGGGGGCGGTGAAGCCAGCGCTATTGTGTCAGCACTCCACCGGGCTGGAGCCTAGATGCGAACCAAGGGCAAGATCCTAGCTTAGCTCTCTTTCTGCTGATGTACAGGCAAGGACCTACACAATGACATACTGTGCCACGGCGCTTGGCTAGGTCGTAGTAGCTAAAGCAGGACCCCAGACCCCTGAGGCCAACACCTACTTCCTTAGTCTGTCCGTAGCTGGACCTTCCAAGTGAAAAGCCATTGTTGGCAGATTAGCTCAGAAGTGAGAGATGTAGGAAGATGTGAGAAATGTGAGGACAGACCAAGCTCTATGGCCGTGTGTCCCTAGGAGGGGCAAGCCTGCCCTGAAGGCTGGGGCTCCATCTGGTGTGCACCCAGGCAAGCTAAGATTGCATGTAAGTACCATTTGCTGCTTGGGGTGTTTCGGCCTAGCACAGACCACCGTCCCAAATCAGGGCTCAGGGATGGAGTCACCATGGTGGCTTCCTTGAGCCAGGAAGGCAAGGAGACACACACCTTCCAACACTGGCCATCTGCCCCTCAGCTCAGGTACCGGTCAGAACGGACTCCTCTCTGGATGGGCTCTCCCCGGCCAGTCCTCAGCTCACATGGCAGCATTCTCTCCGTCCAGCCCTTTGCCGGAGGACGCTTTAGAGCCCCCATCTTCAGAGGCCACGTTGATCTCTTACAGCCTCCATCGCCTCAGCCCAGGTGACAAGGGACGCACACCCAGCTAGCCCCAGGGCCTTCGTGTTCACGCCAGTTCCACACCGCCTTTGTGGCAACTCTGAACACATCTCTTAAGAGTTACCTGGTGGGACCATCCTCTCCCCACGCTGAAGCTGAGAGGCTGCTCAAATACCCAGGTAAAACTAGGGAAACAATCCCCAACCTGCAAAGCAGCTGGGGACAAACGGACGCGTGCACGAGGACAGCATTCCCTGCGTCTACATCTTCAGTGACAATGCTCCCAGAGTGAGGTGGTGGCGTGTGAAACACCATAGCTGGCAAGGTGAGCACGTGGTAGGCAGGGCTGTCTACTGGGGCCACTGGGAGGGAATCCAAGGTGTTTGCTCTTGACCTGTGCAAGAGGGAGGCCACTCCTGACAGGAGCCCAGGGCAGCAGCAAAGGCCTTCTGCAGAGGAAGCGTAAGGAGCGTTGTGAGCAGAGAAGCAGCCCAGCTAAGCAAAGCCACCAGGTAGGCATGAGGGTGGGTGCTGGGGTGATGGTCTGTGCCCCTCCTGTATGGATGCTGAACCACGTTATCAGTAGCACTAACCTAAGTGCCTACGGGCCAAACAGAGTCCCAGCCTGCTGCTGTCTGAGGGCTCGGAGGTCAGACTGGCACCAAGAGCCTTGTCTACCCTCTGGGCTACTGTACTGAGGCAGGTTCCCTAGAACAGCCGTTCTAGAGCAGGTGTGCAGGAGTCGGGCACACTTTAGAAGGAATCCTACGGCAGGTATGCTGAGCAAGTATGCTAGGGCAGGCAAGGATGTTGGGCGGGTGTGCTGGGCATGTGACTTGGGGGAAGTGTGCTAGGAAGTGTGTTGGGACAGCTGTACCCCGGAACTGGCCAAATCCTTACCTCTGCTCCCTTTTGGCATGCCTCCCTCTAGCTGGCTGTGCCAAGGACTAGCCGACACAGGTAAGGCCCATGTGAGCCCTGCCGGGTTTTCAGGTACTGGAATAGATGGGGTAGTAGCAGACCCAGAAGCAAAGCTGGGCCAGAGGAGAGGCAGGCTGTTTGCAGGGCAGGGCTCTGTTTGGGGACCTTCCCCGTCCAGCTCCTGCATGATGTATTTGAAGCCACCCTAGGATGGATGACGGGGAGGTAACACCCCCCACCAGAAGCTCCCAAGCCTTGTGGATTAACAGCCCCAGTTCGAAATAACTGGAAGTGACTGAGAACTCAGTTCAGAAATGCCCTCGGCCAGACAGTCCCTTTAACAGGAGCTGCCCGGTGCCTGCACAGCTCAGCCTCACACTCCAAGTGCGTACAGAAGCAGCGCTGAGTTTGAGCAGAGCTCCCGCCTGGGATCATAGCCCTCTTGGGCTGCTGCTCTGACTTGTGGGCCCCGGACATCACAGTAGAGAGCCTCACAAGCTGCTTCAGGGAGCTGGGGAGAGGGCTATGGGGTTTCCCTCCTGTGGCAGCAAAGCAGAGAGGCTGGTCTTTATGCTGTTTTCTTCCTTTGGTTCTGATTTTAGGACAAAATTTGTGGAAACACAAATTCGAGCAACCTGACACTGTTCCACCTCAGCCCGTAGACAAAGTGGCCTACAAGTTCTCAGGGGCCACGGATGGGTCAGGAAGCTGGAATCTGGGCCCATTCCTTTGGGGGCTTGTGGGGAGTGGTTTGGGGGACTGGGAGAATTGGGGAGTCTAGTGAATTGAGCAGCTAAGAGCCTGACATGGAGGCAGTGTGCCACAGAGGATCCGGAGGTGGCTGGGCGCGGCCTGCCGTGGAAAGGTGGTTGGCGGGCTGGGGGTGGTGCGGCCTATAAGTGAACACTTTATCATCCTGAAAATCCCTCACAGAGAAAATGAGCCTCGTTCCCAAACATCGTGTAATTTGAAAGATGTGCTCGGCTACAGGTGCGTGTGTATGGGTGAGCACATGCGTGCGCAGAGGAAAGGCCAAGGCACAAATTCCACTGCACAGCAGTGCCGGGCCGTGGACTGACCTGCAAGCAGTGTACAGAGGGATGGCGAGGACAGGCGTCACAGACAGGTCAGAGCCTGGGTGGCTGCCCTCATCCGGCAGAAGCTTTGAGTTGAGGAGGCGGTGAGACGGGGTCGAGGATTCACACCGCAGATGACTGTCTGCCAAGTGTGCCTCAGGGCCCTGACTCTGGGACAAGGCAGGAGTGAGGTGTAGAAAACACCCTCAGCCTCTGACTCTGTGACACCACGTGATACAGTCCCTGAAGCTGCTGCTGTATTAGCATGCAAGTGCCTGTAAGTGTGTGTCTCTCACAGATTGCGTCTTAGGGACTGATGGTACCCCAGAGTCGGACAAACAGTGGTGACTTCTATCTTGTTCATCTGCAGTGTGTCTTTTATGTAATGGAGCTGATTGCGTTCCATTGAGTGGAATCCACAGTAGTTTTAAAATAATTGTATCAGTTTGTATAGACACAAAACAACAGGAAAAGCTGGCTTCAGGCTTCAGTGTTTTGAGGAGAGCCGCATACCATTTCTGGGGAAGAAACAGTGAAGAACACTGGGAGTCACTCCCAGAGAAGGTCACCGTGCCGTCCAGAATCTCTGGATCTCCAGCTTGCTTTAGATGGGTCTCCCGGTGTTTCCTTCCCCTTCTTCTGAGTGGGGGGTGTTAACTGTAGTTCTCCTTTTCCACACCACAGCTGGTAATGAGGGAAGTCATAATTAGACAGACAGATAGGCAGATAGGCTCTCATACACACACACACACACACACACACACACACACACACACACACCACTGCCACCGCCAGGTGGAGAGAGCAGTGCGGTGACTCTCGGGGAAGGATGAGCATGGTGAGAGGGGCTACAGAGTGATAACCAAAAGCCAGAGAGGTGATGGCTTCCCTTCTGTGTGGCTCGGCGGGCTCCTGGGACAAGAGGGCATTCCAGCTCCAGCAGACTTATCTTAGGGGCTTCATGTCCTCAGGAAGAAGAACCATGTGAAGGTGACCTCAGGGTCGAGAAGGCCCTGCCCCAGGCCCAGTAGACCAGCATTGCTCTGTGGCATCACCTTGCAGTTTTCCTGTAGCTCCCTGATTGTATCCAGAACAATCTGTTCATCTGTTCTTAAGATACCCTGACCTCTTCCTCCAAAGGCCAGTTTAGAATTGATACTTCAACTAAGACCCTGAGGTCAGGGCCCACATGAATTCCACTGAAAGAGAAGGCTGGAGGAGAGTCCCTAAGTATGGTTTCATTTGTCTTGGGGGGGAAACTGTGTCCCTGCCCTCATGCTCTGCCAGAGGCCTCCTTTACTTCTCGGTCAGAGCTGCTTTGGGTTGAACTCTGAAGTGTTCTCCGGCTCTTGTGCACTGTACTCAGTGTAAAGGAAGTAAAGCACATGCCCATTTGTGGTCCTGGAACTGGAGCTCCCTGTGGGGACCTATCACACTCTCAGCCACTAGCTGTGGCCGTGTCTCTGCTTTGCAACCATGACAGCAGAAACCTTCAAGGGACAGAGCGAGGAAGAAGAGTGGGGAGTGTTAGGAGCTGGCCCAGAGTCTAGATTTTTTACTTTCTCTGCATAACTTTTTCCTAAGTGAGCAAATGTCTTTCTATAGAAATGTCAAGTATTTTCCAAGCGGCGTTCCAGGCAGAGCCAACGCCTGCGTTTCTGAGAATACACTTAGGCCGATATACAGGGTGGCTGTCGGCACTGGGAGTTTCTGCTTTTAATAACGGTGCAGGTTTCAGTTGGAACTGTACAGGGGATAGGATGGACTCTAGGACAGCCATGGGACAGCTTAGAGCACTGTTGTCCAAAGCACCCATCCTAGCAGACAAAGGAAGCCCAGGAGGGCAGGCTCAAGTCTAAAAAACAAGCATTTTTGCTTAAAATGAGGAATGAACTCATGTTATGAATGGGACATTGGTAACCCCGGGTAGCCATGATTCAGTATGCTAAGCACACGTTTGTGCAAACCAGGAGGGCCCCTGGAGGCCTTGCACCACTCTCTGTTGCTGTTAGGTCTCAGACAGTAGTGGGCGTCTCTCAGAGCTGGAGCACAGCAGGACTGTCATGCCTGAACCCTGTGTGGGTCTGGAACCCTGGCTTCCTCAAGGGCTGGTGGAGCCCTGTACCAAGCTTCACGCAAAAATAGAAGGCAGGTCTCTGAGGCAGAGAGGCCTTTCCTCTGTTCGTGGAGCAGAAGCAGGAAAGCAGCAGCAGGCCTTTTGTTCATGAACAGAAAGGCTATATCTCAGTCCCTCCTGGCTGGATTTTAGAGAAGGCTACAACAGAAAGAACTGACACCCTAAGACTCGGGAGGCAGAAGCAAGAGGATCAGGGCTTTACAGTGAGATTGAGCTACATGGGAGTTCAAAGCTAGACTGGGGTATAGGGGATCTTGTCCTAAAAAAGTATTTATAATATCTGCCAAAAATGCTCATTTTCAAGTTAAAATGAGCTTCATCTTGCCTAGTTTGTCTGATGAAGAGTTTTGATGCCTTTGTTCTCAGGTGTTTTCTCAAGCCCTCTCTGAAACCCAGGCCCAACAGCACTCATCCCCACGCCTGCCCCACGTGTGTGTGTGTGTGTGTGTGTGTGTGTGTGTGTGTGTGTGTATTCAAAACCAGAGGATAGGTACAATCTTTTAAGATCTCTCTGGTTTTTTTTCCTGAAAGTAATTTTTTAGGTAGGAACTGGAAGAGATATTTGTGGTTGGAAAGTTAGGGTATCTTCAAATTTCATACACACATGCGCACACACACACACACACACACACACACACACACACACTATGTACTTTTACAATAATATAACTAATATATTAATTATGAAGCTTTTTAAGTTCTTCCTGAGCCCCTTTCCGGTGTTGTCCCTGGCAATGATCACTAAGGGTGACTGAGAGGCTTGAGGCTTCTCAGAGTGCTTGGGGCGGTGCCGAGCAGCCTCGGAACAGCTAAAATCTGTAACGCTGAAGAGTGAGTTTGGAAGCTGCCCAGTAGGAATTATGCACTTCATGTTAAGCCCTTAATTTTCGAGAAAGTTCAGTCAGTTGAGCAGGTCTGGGGGTGTAAGTGGAGGGGAGAGTGTCCACCAGCTGGTTACCCCAGCTCTGTCCTTCACTGAGCCACCGTGTCTTCCAGAAAACTCTGTGCTCACACCGCTGCACAGTGTGTGTGTGTTCCCATGTGTATATGTGCATGTGTGTACGTGTTTGTGTATATGAGTGTATTGTGCATTTGTGTGTGTGGGTGTGCCTGCGCGTGTGTGACCTGTGTGTGTGGGTGTGTGCACAAGCAGTCGAACATCAGAGTCTGCTTTCGTTCTGGTTGGTTTGTTTCTTTAGTAACCATTAGGAAGCACAGTAAAATCTCCTGTAAGCTTTTCCAACTCTTGGAAAAACCCTTTGCTGAGGATTGCTGAATCTGAAAAAGGTCTGAGGGAGCTGGAAACCATATTTCCAGAGCTCTTTCTTTCCTAGGGTGTGTTCAGGTGCTCATGGTTCCCCAAGATGGCTTGGTCTGACAGGGTACCACCACTGGGTAGTCAGCCAAATAAAACAACCCAGACTGGGTTTCTGTTGGCTGGCAGCTCAATGAAGCCCACAGACCGTGCAGAAAAAGCTGTGTCACCCAGGGAATGAGTATGTCTCATCTCTAATTACAGAAGAGGAAAAGTCACTGAAGGAAAAAAAAATGAACCGCTTGGCCTGTCTTAATTTGAAGGTCCCACAGAGCCCAAAGCCACTACCTCACTTTGAAGGCATTTCCAACTACAGCCTGGTTCTGAGAGATCTTACATGCTCACCTGTGCCCTCTGCTCCACACAAGTGTCCTGCAAGCTGGCAGGAGCTTGGTTCGAACAGCTGAGGCGCTCTGGAAAACAGGGCAGAGAGTCTACAGGTGTTGGTTTGGTCAGGGTAGAAAAATTTCCGGTGTCTCTTGCTCTGGGTCCATTATTCATAGCAATCACCTGACCATGCTCCCAGAGTTCAAATTCCAATGCTTTTTCTGCTACCTCCAGACCCAGAGGGAAGTGTAGGAGTCCTCTCTCATCCCTCTGGCTGTTTTGCTTACCTGTGATGGCAGGACAGTTGTTAGACATTAGCTCTGTATGGTCCCAGATGCACAGGACCGCAGCTCCACAGCATCCTCTGTCTACGTGTCTCTACACTAATGAGGTGAAACAGCCCTAAGAAGACAGCAGGGAGCAAAGAGCTTCCATGTCAGGAGGAACTCAGTGTCAGAAAGGGTCGCCACCGGCTACCTCAATCACCCAGGGTGCTAGAATTTCAACGCAAGAATTTGAGGAGCGTCAAGCTGTTCTGTCCTTTGGGGACAATGCCTTGCCCACATCTGTCATCCTGTGCTGCCTCTGCAGTGAGACAAATACACCGAGGGACAAATAGACTCTGAGTAACACCCACCAGCTTCCAGAAGGCCATCAAGGTGACTCATAAGATACACAATCTATAGCCAGACGGGAAGAATTGTTTTCTGACTAAATGAATTCTCTTTCCTTAAGATCTGATGATGTAAGGGTTGCTCTTTCCCCATAGAAATATATACAGAAAGAAACAGCCCTGAGAATTTATTCTCCTGGGCAAGAAACCCTACAATCTGGCACCTCTTGTTCAGTTACATAGAGACTCAAAGTTTTCTCCAATTTCCTATGTGTATTTCATTTACCCCCCCCCCCCCGAAGTGTTTGGCAGTTGGAGGGGCATTCAAAGCAGTGTTCTTAGTCACCAAAAAGCTCTCAGTACTAACTCAAGCCCACAGAAGACACCACGCAGCCAACGGCCCGCTCCACACCCAGCCCCGGAGATGAAGTTGCCTGTGAAGGCTAGAGGCTAACTGAGGTCCCCATGCCTTTTGCCCAGGAAGGGGACCAGTTGCTGCGTACTTCCTCTCAACTGTGTGTCTGTAAGTGCTGTGGTGTTCACTGGTGTACCCGCTTCCTGTACCAGGCCGGGAGCAGACTTGAAGCTGCCTCTGCTCAGTGTGAGTGGAGGAGGAAATCCTTGGGAAGCCAACCACACAGACAGACAGACAGACAGACAGACAGACAGACAGACACACAGCGCCCAGTCTCCTGAAGCTACCTTTGGCCACGCAGTCTGCGCCAGCTCCACAGCTAGACCGTGATGTGCGGCAGCACCGGCTGGGTCACTGTGGGGCAAGCAACTGAAGCGTGCTGGACGGCTGTGTGGATGAGTGGGTCAAGGGCGCTCCATACGCACTGTGTTTAGGGGTATTTACCCTGGCGGTCTGTGGCTGGAGAAATGCTTCAGTGGCCCACACGGTGGAAGAGGAGATCTAAGTTCCACAATTGCCCTCTGACCTTCACATGTGCACTGTGACATGCACACACGCCCACTCCTTTCCAGCACGAAAGAGGTTAAGTGTGATCTGTAAATTACTTTGTTATTATTCACGCATGTATATGCGCCACATGCATGCAGTTCCTACAGACACCAGCAGAGGGCAGAAGACCTCCTGGAACTGGAGTTTCTGTCCTCCTGAGCAGCCCTGGGGCCCCTGGGAATCCAGGCAGTGCCCATAATCACTGGACCATCCAGCCTGCCCCCATAAACTCTCACCTAAAAACTCAAAGCAGTGCACCTGCAGTCAGGTCAGCGGAAGAGTGGAAAGATTAGTGCTTCTCGGGGCCAAAGAACCCTGGTTAAACCCCAAGCCCTCAGTGGTTTCAAGCCAGAGCCCGAGGGAGGCTGGACGTGGAGGCCTCGAACCTGGGAGAGGCCGGAGGCTGGGCAGGTGGGGTGGGCGGGTCCCGGGGCCTCCATGTCCCAGTGTGAACGCCTCATGAGGCATGACGGCCTGAGAATAACTGGCGAGGCCTCGGGGACTTGGCCTTGATATCACTAGTGAGAGCAATCGCGTGCAAGGCCGCAGTTCACAGTTTCTGTAGACAAACGAGTGTGTGCTGAGGCAGAGCTGGTCCACCCACTTCATACATGGGGGGGGAGAGAGTGAGTCAGGAGCTCCCCAGGAAAGTCCTGTGTCAGCACTGTCTGGGTGCCGCCGGTCAGGGTGGGTTCCAGGCCTGCAAAGGTCTGACCCCAACAGGGTGCTGCACGTCATCCAACTTGTGTGTATGTGTACATGAATGTGTGTGTGCATGAGTGTGTGTTGGTGTTTTGAGACAAGCGCTCTCCCTAGCCTGGAACCGCTCACTGATGGGTGGGCTGGCCGCTGAGTCCCAGGGCTCCTCCTGTCGCACCCCGGGACACACTCCACCCCCTCAGTTTATTTTTGCACAGCTGCTGGGGCCTGAGTGTCTGTCTTCACACTTGCACTCTCCCTGCTGAGCCCTCTCCTAGCCCTGCCTTCTCTTTAAGAAGAGACAGAGACACACTCCTCAGGTTCTGAGAGTCTTGGGCTAGTTGTGTGTGGGGGGCAGGGGGGACAGAGGTAAGCCTCCGCCTCCCTGGCCACAGCCCACCTGTTCTCTGCTCCCAAGTGCCCCGGTGTGCAGAGGAAGGGAGGTCACCGTGGAGGGCAGGGGACAGTCCAAGGCCACAGGCCGAGTTGTTCTCTGTCAACCTGCCCCACGCCTTTCTTCACACATCTTTCGCGCTCTCTCCTTTTGTTGCTTCCCCAGGAAGCAACTTGATGCGAGTCCATCCAACCCGAGGCGAGGAGTGGAAATGTTAGCAGAGGCCCCGGGAAAGGCACCAGAAGTTAAACAGCC
Source organism: Psammomys obesus (assembly GCF_907164565.1). Taxonomy (NCBI): domain Eukaryota; kingdom Metazoa; phylum Chordata; class Mammalia; order Rodentia; family Muridae; genus Psammomys; species Psammomys obesus. The sequence goes on along the minus strand of NW_026596117.1, from coordinate 21,721,879 downwards.
CCGGAGGCTACCCCCCGCCACCGCAGCCCCCCTCGTGCAAGCCGAGGCTGGAATGCAGAACACACCCTGCCACAGCCGGATCTGTACCGTGACCTCATGCTAACCCAGCGCTTCCACAAGCTGGGACTCCCTGAGCACAGCCTCTCCTTTCCTCCTCCGCCTCCTTCACCTCCTCCTCCTTCTCTTCTTCCTCCTCCTCCTCTTTCTCCTCCTCTTTCTCCTGCTCCTCTTCCTGTTCCTCTCCTTCCTCTTCCTCTCCTTCCTCCTCCACCACCTCCTCCTCTTCCTCTTCTTCCTCCTCCTCCTCTGCCTCTTCCTCCTCCTCTTCCTCCTGCTCCTCTTCCACTCCTTCCTCTTCCTCTCCTTCCTCCTCCTCCACCACCTCCTCCTCTTCATCTTCTTCCTCTTCCTCTTCTCCACCTTCCCTCTTTAAGTCTATAAGAACACGAGGATGGGTGTGGACACACACAGGCCGGTTTGGTTAGCAGCCATCCAGACCTGACACCGTGAATTTGGGCGCTCAGAAAGGCTAGCAGAGAACAGTGCCCAGGCTTATTGTTCCTGGCAGGTACGCAAGGCCTCAGCGTTCCAGTCCGCACAGTCCCTTGGCCTCCAGCCTCTGGAAAACAAACCCTGAGCAGCGCTGCTGACCCTCATTCCTTTCTCAGGGGATGAAGTAAACACGGCAGACCTTGGCTTGCAGGGACGAGGGCTCCATCTCCCAGGAGGGGTCCCTGCTGGTCCTGGAGAATGAAGCTCTCTCAGCAGCTGGGCCCAGCCAGGCCAGAGCAGGGGGGCAGAGTCTGTGTGCACAGGGGGGTCAGGGTGTGTGCACAGGCTGGGAGCCCTCACGTGGCCCCTGACACTGAGCATGGCCAGCAAACCCTAATCGGTAGTTGTGTGGTGCATATCTGCTATCTCAGCCCTCCCATGTTGAGGTAGATGGGACGTGGGGCCGGGAGAATTGTCTGGGTGCCCCAGGGCGAGCCCCGGATGTACACTGCGCACTCGTGACTTCTTTTGCGGTCGGTCGTAGCCTGTCCCAGTAAATAGACTTTGCACCATCTGAGCTGCACACGTGCTGTGACTCTGTGGTTTTGTGGTCCTGGGTTTGGAACCCAGGCCCTTGCACATGTGTGAACACTGTACCCCTGAGCTCCTTCCTGACCCTTCGTGTTTGGTTCTTCGATGGGCTCGGGTTGTCAGGCTGGCTCAGAACTCACCGTCTTCCTGCCTCAGACCCTGAGTAGCTGGGCTCACAGGCTTGAGACCCCACACCCGGAGACAGATGTTATGCTGGGTACGTGGTTATTCACGTCACCACTGTCTGCAGTTTTACAACCTAGGCTGCTTCCTATTTTGTTTTGTAACTTGAAGATTTGTAACCCCCTCTCAGGAGCTGGGGCCACAACTGGAAGCCGGCTGCTGGGGAGACTAAAGGAACGGATCTGTGGGCGATCTATGGACGATCAAGAGCCAGGGAGTGAACTCTACCAATCCCGGTGACCTCAGTTTGATCCCTGGAACTCACAACTTGTCCTCTGAACCCCAGATGCACCAAGGCAGGCGGGTAGTTTGCACTTATGTGTAACTGTAACAAAAAAAAAAAAAGTTTCTTGAAGTTGCAAGTCAAATTCTCACCCTAACGGATGTGTTAGTTTCTACATCTGCACCCAGAGCTCACGGGCTCACAGAGGGTTGCGGGCTCCTAACTCAGGGAGGGCACACTAATTTTTGGCGGCTCCAGGTGCCTGCATGGGCTCCTCTCGGCCTCCAGAGGGCTGCCCGTCACAGCAAAGCACCTGCATGCAGCCTCGGCCCCGTTTCGGCTGTGGCCCCATTGGTGAGTGTTGCCAGAGTTTCCCGATGAGTTGCACATGTTCGGGGCGCAGAGCGTCCAGCGCGCAGCTCACCCTGGTTTTATTCCGTTGCTTTTTTTCTGCTTCTCCACACAGAGCCTACCCCAGGCTTTAGGTCACTCAGGCCTCCAGCGTGTGGGCTTCCCTGTGCAACCACACCCAGGCTGCCCTGCCTCTTCTGGTCTCTCCAGCTCTCCCTTGCTGGAGCTTGGATCGTTTTCAGTGGGTCGGCTGGTGTGACAGGGTCACTAGTGCGGTGCTGGGAACATTCCTTGCGCTGCCCGAAAGGCTGGGGGCGCTGCCAGGACTAGACAGAAGACAGAAAGGCCATGACCCTCCCTCCCCTGTCACATGGGGGTAAACACTGAGGGATGGGTGGCGGAGGCCTCAGCATCCTTGTGTAAACAGACGTCTGTGTGGAGAACTGGGTGACGAGGAGGATCACCAGCCAGAAGCAGCAGAGGAAAACTCAGGGAGGATGTGGGCCTGATGGTCCAGAGCTGGGGGGGGGGGCCCTCTGAATGCCCCAGGAGGGTCGCTGCCCTGGAGTCTAAACATGACAGCTTTGTGCTGGACCCAATGCTCTTCATACCGGGAAGGGTGCGCTGTCTGAGACCCCATACAGAACAGGAATCCCGGGGTGTTAGTGGGTAAAGAGAGGGGTGTGGGGAGCCTGTCACCGTATTTACTTCACCTTGAGACAGAGGAAATGGCAAGGGAGCAGAGCTATAAGACAGACGTGGAGAGAGAGAGTGTCAGGCACTCGCCGAGCCTGGCCTTCACTTGCCTGTAAGCACACGGCCAGCCTGGATTTCCGGAGAGGCAGGCGGGAGAAGGCAGTTCAGGTGGGCGTAAGATCACCATGGAGAACTTTAGGCTGCAGGCAGCCTCAGGCCCTGGCATAGCTGAGGGGTAGGCTGGATCTCTGTGGAGCCCGAAACAGCAAAATTGAGGCCCAGAGGCCAGAGGCCAGCCACCCCGGGGCCACATGCCTAAGACTAGACTCTGTGCCCTCTGAGCCAGACGCAGGAGTGGGCCGAAGGGGCGGTCTCCAGCAGCCCGCAGGCTGCTACAGAAACCTCTGTATCCCTTAGCAGAGGAAGAGGCGGGAAGGATACTGAATTCCTGATGCTTTGTTCCCTGGTGCTCCTCCGCCCACCTTCCATTCTCCATAGGTCACAGACCTTTTATGAATGCTAAATGAGGGATGGTGTTTTCACATAATATTGTTTTAGTCAGAAAAGATACAGCCAGCAGTAAGCCCAGCCTTCCGCTGTGGTGGCGGGAGGTTAGCATGTGGAGAGCACAGAGGCCATTTTGTGTTCAACCATGACTGAAGGGCTGATGAGGTCCTAGCTGAGGTGGTTGTGAGCCTAGGCAGTCAGGGCCTGGTGGTGGCTGGGCCAGGTTTGGAAGATGGCCAGGCTAAGTGCTGTCTTTCGAGGCCCCCTAACAGGTACCCTGATGCCCTTGGTAGAAAGGGTGAGGTCTGCCTCTGTTCCCCAGACAAGCCAAGGGGGGTGCCCCCAGCTTGCCCTCAGGAGCGCTGTGCCAGAACTTGTGCTCCGTCTCCAGGAGTCACCCGTTTGTCCTGAAGAAGGCAGGCCGCACTGATGAAGTCTCCCCAGGACTGCCTGCAGGTGCAGGCCCCGAGCCGAGCCAGGGAGATGAGGGCTGCTTTTCTGCATGGGGTGGGGATGGGTAGGGGTGACTGTCAGAGCGGATTTCTGTCCCAGCGTTCTGGGAGCTGTGTCAGGAGATCTCAGGGCACGAGAAGCCGCGGGCTGCCCTCTGGGGCCAGATAGCACAGGCTTCTGCCAGTCAGGTTTAATCGTCTCCAGCTGTCACACCTCCCAGGCTCACAGCCCCTGGAGGACTCCCAGCCCTGCTGAGAACCCCAGCCTTGTCCTCACCAGCTCTTTGCCCTATGGCAAATAGCTCCTGCCCCTGAACCCTGGCACAGAACTGTCCGAAGACAGCAGGCTACGGCTGCTTCACCCTGCTTATTCGCTATGCGATTTCATTCTGAATCGCCAAGGGGCAGCCTGATAGAAGAAAGGTGGGGGTTTCTAGAGGCTGGACGCACTCTGCCAACCTTGGCAGGCCTTGGCGCGTCTTGGATGCACCATTAGGAAAAGGGCTGCCCACCTGCCAGCCAGTGCTCGCTTCTTCTCGCTGCTCTGTAGGTGTTGCCAGCATGTTCCATCGGCTGTTAACAGGTGGCTCCTGGGCGTTGGGCAAGCAGGGCTCAGGCCCAAGGGCTTTCTGATGAACTTGGTTCAGTCTGTTGACCCCTGGCTCTCTGACACCGGTAACCTTTCTCCCGCTGATGGGCTGGCTCCCTAGCTGGGCCTGGAGCGCCCTCTGCTGGAAGCCTGCGTCCACTGCATCTTAAAGAGGCCCCAGTCGGGGTAGCCATTCAGCACCAGCGCCCTTACCCAGTCACTTTACCTCAGCGCTCTAAAAGGAGTTCAGAAACAGATAACTCATCAATGCAGCGTCTTCCACATCAATTCTTTTCTTTTTGAGACATTTTGTTTCTAGGTGACCCGGGCTGAGCCGCTTCAGCCTCCTTACCTCCAGGATTACGGGCATGGCTGGCCTATATGAATTTGAATCATTTCAGACTGAACCTTCAGGATTTGGGGCAGGGTGGCGGTGGAGTCGGGCGCTGTTAACACAGGTAACACAGGTCAGGTACCATTAGCAGGTAGGAGCGCCTGGCTGTGCTCTGCTCATCTTGCCTTTTTCATTTTTATCTTCGATCCAACAGGAGCCTCGAGTTCAGAGCACAGCCACTGCTCAGTGTTTCTAGGGGAAAGTGGGAGACATTTGTTATCACTGCTTAGAAGATCTATTTATTATCTCAAAGCTCCTGGGGGAGTCAGCAATTTCTTTCTAAACCTGTGCGACCTTGTCCCTCACTTTGACACCAGATCCGATCACCAGATGGTCCAAGCTGCAGCCTGGGTACAGCCTCCTACACACAGGTACTGTAGACCTCTTCACAGGCAGTGACTCACACTAGGTAGAACCAGAATACCCGGTGCCTCTGCCTTGCCGTGTTTGGTTGTCTCCAGAGCCAGGCTTCCTGGGGTGTGCGAGTGAGAAGGCTCTGAGCCATTTTCATTTTCGCTTGGCTGGTGAGAACAATGCCTAAGCAGTAATTAGCCATCTTCAGGGGAAATCTTATAAGTCAGCAATGAACTTGAAGCCCAGACTGGGCCCCCTCCCTGTGGGGGCCTACAGCTGTCCCTGTACTCTTGATTCCAACTGGCTTTTTATCCCTGTGAGGCCAGCTTTTTGCAGGCCAGGTGTCAGAAGTTGGAGCCAGGGGAGGGCGCGCCTTCCTGTCAGGGGACTGCCGTTTCAGCTGAGTCATACCTGTTAGGAAGGTTCCTTTCCACCTCCTCGTGGGTGGGGACCATCCCTGGCCAGCCCTCTGAGCCTGACTCTTGTGTCAGATTCAAAATCCACCCCAGTGGTTCCCTGGGACCGATGACCTCTCTCCTGTGCCCTGTCTAACCCTTCTACTTTGTCGTGACAGCACAGCCTCTGTCCCTGCTCCTCTCAAAGCATCTCCAAGTGTCCTGTCCTGACTCCTTGAGCTTGCAGGATGGCGTTCCCATGCGCCCTTTTTACCTGATGATGCCCCAGCTCTGACAGCTGACCTTACTGGATATTTCCAACCTGTGATCTTTACTAGACCTGTGATGTCAAAAATCTCAAAATATCCAAGGAGGAATCAAGGCCACAGTATTTTAATTCCCATGTTTGTCCATTCATTCAGGAAATCAATATTCGTTATGAAAACCCTATTAATTGGACAATGTGTTGGTGCCGAATAATGAGCAGAGAAATCAATCAGGGAGCCTCGCTGGTCATGCGCCTTTGCAGACTGAGATGCCCAGTCCTAGGAAGGAGAGGAAAAGGTTAAAGGTTTATGTTATAACGGAGCCGTCTAGACTGAGCGATCTGAAAAGGCTTTTAGCAAAATGAGTCTAGAGCCAAAGCCAAGCTCCAAGCCTCCTGCTAGATAAAGGTATTTGTGGTGGCATTTGATCATCTAGATGGTGGCAGCAGCTAAGCCCATTTGGGAACCTCTAGAGTACGCAGGACTGAAAGGAGCCAGAGTGGCAAAGCACAGAGAACAAAGGCCATCTTTACAGGAGCCTTGGAGGCTGGTTGGAGAATTGGTATTTATTTTAAGAGCAATAGAAGCTGTCGGAGAGCTTTAAACAGAACTATAGGAATCAGATACGTACTTTAGAAACAATAATCAGAGAGAGTATGCGAGGACCAGGTTGGAAGAGACTCCAACCCGATCTGTGGGACCACTGCTCTGGCTTGGCAAGAGGCAAGCACAGCCTAGACTAAGACCACAGCAGAAGACGGTGAAGGCTGGCTGGAATTAGGAAACTTTTAGGAGCTACTGTAGTTAGTGCTTTGGAGATGGGTTGCTTTGTGTGACGTGAATAAGGCAGCGATAGGATTATTCAGTTTTCCTCTTTGAGCAGCTTCAACGGTAAGTGTTGATGTAGAGACCCGGAAGCCGGCCCATGAGGCTGGCAGAGAGGGGTGGGTAAAACACAAATTAACTTTTGGACTTGGTGGGTTTGAGGTTGGAATTGTCTGGCTGCTGCAAGGGTGGGTGCAGATAGAAGAGGCCAATAGACACGCTGCAGCACCAGGCTGGCAAGCCTTTGAGAACGTCTGCCCTCTGTTGTGCTTTCCCTTTTCTGATGGCTCTTCCAGATGCTGAGGGTTGGGAGGTGGTCTCCCTCGTCAAGCAGCAAGGGAGGCAGAGTTGCCCCCACATGAGTAGAGCAAGAGGCAGGACAGGCCTCTGTTTAGATACAGCTTCAAGAACAGCGAAGTAGCTTTGCTGGTACTTGCCTGGAGCGTGAAAAGCCCTGGCCCAGTTGGCAGCGCCGTGTAGAGATGAGCGTGGCAGCACGTGCCGGTATCCCCAGCACTCTGTTGACACAGGAGAATCAGAAGTTCAATGTTCTCTTATGCTACAAAGACAGCTTGAGGCTAGCCTTGGATCCATGAGAATGCCATCTCAAAAGCAGATATTTAAAAATAAAGATATCTTCAAAACATAGTGATAGCATTCTCTTTAAAAACCCCGGCTAATAGTATAGCATGTAGATAACTTAGGGTTGTTTAATGACCTGGTAATATTGATAAACTAGGGATTAAACTCTTTAACGGAATACAGTGCTACAAGCCTATGATCTCAACCACTGGAGAGGCAGAGGCAGTAGGTACCCTGGAACCCAGAGTTCAAGGTTAGCCTGGGCAACGTAGGGAGGCTGCCTCTTAAAAAACAAACAGAAAAACGAAGGTAGCAATCCCCTCAGTGTCTTTAGCTGAAGAGACTTGTGAGCCAGAGGGACACAACTCTGTCCTTGGAACAACTCTGTCTCCTTTATTCAAATCCGCAGGTGCTCGGACACCATGGCCCCTGCAAGCTGCCCTTGGCTCTCTACCCCGCACCTCATTCCGTCCTGGGAACTGCTTTCAGAATTCCTGGTTGCAACCTCAGCTTTTCTGAACACTCATGCTGAAGCTCATGAGGGGGAAGCTGACCGCGGCCTGCAGCCTCTCGGCTCCGTTAGGTCCCCACTTCCCTTCTCAGACTCGTAGACAGCCTCACTGCTATTTCATGTGCAAATGCCACGCTGTGATCTCCCCTTAAAGACGTGCATTTCAGAGGCACGTTTCCATGTATGGACATGGGCAGCGTGCCCACCTATTCCAACAACTCTGCAGTGGTCTGGCATGGGAACAGCTCCAGCCGCACTTAGTAATTGTAGGATCGCTGTGTCTGGGTGGCGGCCAGCACCTGGCTATCAAAACCAGCGCCGCTGCTGCCTCCTCTAAGTGACGTTTCCACTGGCAGCTGCTTTGCTGCTCCAGGGTTTCCAGGGGACACTCTCTCCTCGCTGAAGGCAGAGGCAGGATGTAGCTGGGGGTTTTGTTTTCTCCTCGCTTCCCACGGGGGTGCTGAGGCCAGGAAAGAGCTTTATGAGGAAACTAGCCAGACACTACAGGCCCAGCTCGGCTAAGAGGCACAGGATAAGCGATAGGCACCACACAACTCGCTACTCCAGTGAGCAGAGCTGTCTTATGCCAGAGGGACCACATTCTCAAGGAGGAAGGCTGAGGCTGGTGGGCTTCTCTCCGTATGTAGTGTGGTCAGAACACCCCTGGGGGCAGCCCTTTGCAGGATGGCATGCCTGGAGGGTGTTCAGGTGCCTTTGTGTTAATTCCAGGCAGAAGGCCAGCCTAGGGAGCCTACATCCCTCTCCTGAAATCGGTGTATCTGGGACAGCCTCTCTGTTGCGCTCACGAACACATTTCCATCCAGGCTCTTGGGGGGTCCCAGATGGAATATTCAAAATAGAAGATAGGCTCATCCTCTGACTCACCCAAAGGAGGGGAAGGCAAGGCAGGAAGGACGTGGGATTCCACTCTACACTTGAAGTATTTCAGTGGAAGGAAACTGCAGATGTGGCCCCACTAAAGAAGCTTTGAAGGCCAGCATCAAATGTCTGCGGTGACAAGAGCTGGCAGTGTGACAGCCGGAAAGAAGAAAGGACAGAGCTGGGGCTGGCTCTTTCTGAAGATCTCACTGAGAACTGGCTGGCCAGGCGCGGCCTGGGCAGCTGCAGTCGCTGAATTGGTCCTCTGTCATCGCCCGTCAGTCCCAGAGGAGAAGGGCACACAGCCTCTGTGCTCTCCACTCCCTCAGCCAGCCGGATCCTAACCACCAGTTCCCAAGCAAGGGGGACCAGGAGACGCCAGGGCTGACAAAGCATGGCATGTGACACCTGCTTTAACCCACCTCACTTCAGATGGGTACCAACCAGGGTTCCCATTTTATAGACGAGACTGCTGAGGTCAGAGAAGCCAAAAGGCAGCTCAGTGGCGAGCCAAAGGCCACATGACCCATAAGCTGCCTGCTGGGCATTCCTAGATGATACACCTGGGCGAGCCCTGCAAGACAGCCATCCGTGGTCAACTGACTTGTAAGGCAGCGCCATTTTTCCTTCTGGGAAAACTGAGCTCTCATTTTACCCAAGAGTGAAAGGGCCTTAGAAGGGTAAAAAGGGAGAGAAATGAAAACATTAGCTTCCTGGCTCCTCCCCAGTAAATGCTCCTCTTGATGGAGGTCCTGCACGCTCAGCTGGTGAGGCTGCTTCTCAGATGAGCAAAAATGGCACCAGATCTGTCTGCAAAGAACTTTGCTTTTAACTTTTGAATATTTTTCCTTGCCAGAAAGTCAAAGATAATAGTCTGCCAGTTTGGCATACACATCTACCAAAGCATTTGTGTCAATGTGCTCACAAATATTCCTGGACTGATGGATGATGGTGAGCAACAAACCCACTTTACTGCTGGAGGTCCAAGTTCAGGTGTAATACTGCCCTTTTGGCGTGTGCTAGCCCACATGTAAGGGTCTCCCTTCAGTGCAACTGGAAACTCAAGAGTCATGGTGAACCCTGAGCTGATGCAGCCTTTGATACGAAAAAGCTCATGCTCCCATTTTCTCCGTGGAAGGTTTCAGGTTTGGGCCTCATTTGGGACACTGAAAGTAAGGGATTCATTAAAGCAGTTTTTACGTCACCGGTAGACTGCAGACAGCAGCAGGGTGGGGCCCCTTTTACATCTTTCACAGGGAAGTGTGTGGGAAGGGCACTGGGAGATTTCTTTTTTGGTCTGCACTGTGTGAGTGCTCAGTTAAAGAATATTAGGTGGTGGAAAAGTTCGTTCCTGGGCAGCCATTAAGGGGGGTCTCTGGGGCAGGAAGGCAGTCCACAGAAACAGGTCTCTGCAGGGCTGGCGACCAAATTACGGCAGTGCAACCGTAACGGAAGACTTGTACATAACAACAGGGCCCTGGCTATCAGCCCGATTCTTCCTCACCACCAGGAGTGAGGACCACAGGAAGTGATGGGAGCAGCCTAAGCGGGAGAGAGGAGAGGAAGCTTGGGTTGCTAAGCCTCTTCCTCTGCTCCCACCTCCCGGAAGCGGCTGCTCTTCCAGTTGATCCCAGGTCAGGCTAGGGGCAGGAGATGGGTGGCAGAGGTCAGCCGACCGAGAAGGACGCCTGTTCCATGGAAATGTGCTGACAGTCCTGACAGAGGCCACATGTGGGAAAACCTGCATTTGAAATCGTCTATGTGACTCCGCCCTGTATCTTTTCTCCGTTACTCAGAGATAGTTATGAATCATTCCCAAGTGAGGCTAGTTAAATAGGTGGTGAACAGAACTTGGGGATTTCACACACAAAGCTTTTCTGACATTAAGGAATTGAAATTAGCAAGGTGATAACCTTATCTTATAGAGATAAACCAAAGGGTTCATATAGAAAACCAAAGGGTTTTTACAGTATGTGTGTGTGTGTGTGTGTGTGTGTGTGTGTGTGTGTGTGTGTGTGTTTATATGATGCAGGAACCCCAAGAGCAAGATGAGGTAGTCCCCTACTCTGTCGGACGTCTCTCTTAATCTAGCAAGGGAGCAAGGCTTCCACCAGAGCTATGCGCTATGATTTTGGAGATTTTCCCCAGAGTGCGAGCAAGAATGAACTGAAGGAGGCTACAAGACTGCTTTGCCTTTGGCAAAATTCTTAGTGAGATTCAAGTTTCCTGTTCTAGAAACAAATCAACTAGAGAGGCACTGACTGACAAGGGTCTTAGGAGGAAGGCCTCACCCCACCCTAATGGCCTGCAATTTCCTTTGGTGTTTCTGGTTTGTGATGCTTGGGCGGTTGCTGGCCAGCCACAGCGCCACCTGCTGGCCCTGCAGCACTTAGCCCTGCAGACGCCAGGCTCAAAGTCAATTTTCCTCTTGTCTCTTCAGTATTTCTTTTTTCCCTGCAGGTCCCAACCGGGCTCTTTGCTTCTCTAGAACAACAGCTGATAGGTTATATATATATACAGATTTATATATGAGGGATATTTCCACAAACAACTCCTCCTATTCTTGTCCCCTCTGGATTAAAATTAGGACGAATGAAATCTAAGCCTTGACTGGACTGTGGGAGCAAGAGGTCTACAGAATAAGCAGTGTAATTTCTGTCCTGGCGGTTGTTGGCAGAGGATGTGTCTGACATCTTTTTGCACAAGCAGCCATTCAGGCCCCTCTCTGAGGCAGAGCTTGTTCAGGGTGATTGAGGGAAGGAAGGGCTGATGAAGATCTTAGGGCAGACACAGCCACTATGCTCGTTTGTCGATCCTATATCTCCTTCCAGGGCCGCAGGGTTATTTTTTGTTGTCATGACAAAATACCAGAGAAAACAAGGTAGGAAAGATTTATTTTGGCTCATGGGCTCAGGGGTCTGGAGTCACTTGGCTCTATGCACATGTGCCCATGGGTAATGCGGAGGAATATCACAACAGAAAATCAGGGCTGAGGAAAGCTGCCCACCTCACAGCAGCCAGGAAGCAGAAAGAGGAGAGCCGGGAGGGGCAGGAACAGGACATCACCCAGAGGTTTGCTCCTTGTGTCCCATTTTCTCCTGTGGAGTTGGCCACCCCATTGAGCTCAGTGTCTTGATGAATGGTGCTACTGGCTGAGCACAGCCTCAATACATGAGGCTCTTTGGGCGACACGTCATATTCAAGCTGTGACGCGCTACAGGGTGGAGTGCCGTATCAGTGCTGTAATTCCTCCTGCAGACAGAGATGGAAATGTGTCCAGATGTTCTCTCAGACGGTAGAGCTGAATCCTAACAATTTCCAGCCAGATCCAGGCAACCTGACTCGGCTTCTCATTTTTGTCTGTCTGCCCACTGAGCAGCTAAACCAGTGACTGGCTTTGGATGCTCTAAGGAGCCTTTGTTGTGCCTTTCTGATACTGTTTTACTGGGTTCTTCTACCTCTACCTTCCTTCCAACCCTTATCCACCCTAATACCTTCCAACCCCCCCAACTACGCAGGAGAAAAAGGTTAGTGGAGGTGTGAGGACTCTTTGTGGCAACGACAATCTCAGTCATCAGGATACCCAGCATTCCGGCTAACCAGCAAGCCAGCAACAGCAAACACAGCCGTCTTTCTCCTCTGACTGTGTCCTAGAATTTTTTTGTTGTTGTTGTTGCTGTTCTCTCTCATTTTCTCTCTGGGCTCTGGTATTTGTACCCTCTTAGTCTTCGGACTGCAGTTAGAACTCCACTAACTGCAGCTGGCAAAGACCACACCCCTCTCTGAGCTGCATGAGACACTTACTAGCAGTGGATAAATTAAGGCAGCCCCATATCGCACACTTGAGATTAAAACAAAACATATTTATATAACATAACTGAGTTTTTTAAAAATAATTTTATTTAAGTTTTTAAATTTTATATGCATTTACGTACAGTTGTGAACTGCCATGTGGGTGCTGGGAATTGAACCCAGGTCCTTTGAAAGAGCAGGCGGTGTTTTTAACCACTGAGCCATCTTTCCAGCCCCATAACTGAGTTTTTAAAGAGACAAAACTCCTGCTACGGTAGCCCCTGTGCATGTGGCCACTGGGATCAAAGAAGGCAGGCAGGCAGAGTCCTTAGCAGCCAGACATCGGCAGAGTGCAGCGTCCTACAGCGCTGGGGATGGGAAAAGGCTTCCCTTGCTCCACCAGCCTCGGGAGGATGACTCTGCAGCCAGTTGTCCTAGGCTGCTGCAGCCCTGTCCAGGCCCCGCCTCCCTCTCCCACCTCACACATGGCCAGGCCATCCTCTAGGCATAGTCAAACTGTGGCAATGTGTCAGCGAAGCACAGGCCTAAGGCCTGCAGGTAAGGCTACCAGTGCACATCTGTGGAGGAACGCACAATGCCGGAGCGCCAGCTGAGGTCCTGCCTTGAACAACTTTCACACATTCCCTGCTGGCAGGGTCCAGCCGCAGCCAGAGTCCTTAGGAGAACTGACCATCTGGGGAGACTGTCAGCGGGCTCCCTGCCTTCTCCTGTGACCCAAGTACCTAAACGATCCAGTTTAAGTGGGCAAAGAATTTCTAAGATTGTGCCCTCCCTGCATTCTTTAATAGCCACTCCTGTGTCCCAGCACAGCGCGTTGCAACATGCGGTCTTTCAGCCTCGTGCAGTGTTGGCGCTGGTTTTTATCAACCCGTGTTGTAGACCTGACTGAGGCTAGGAGCAGGGAAGTAAACATTGAGATGATGTCAGACGACAAAGCTGGACTTAACGATAATTCCCAGATCAAACAAGTCAGTTCTAACACTGTCCATAGGGACTCCCAAAGCCCATGGCACACAACTTCAAGAACGTTTTACACAACTCTCCTAAGACTGTGAAGGGATATCAAGACTGGGTGTATTGGGCACTGTCTTCCATTAGTCGACATTGCGTCCATTCTGGGTGCCCTGAGTCAGGGTCCTTCCATGGTGTCAGGCTGGCCTTGAACTCATGATTCTTCTGCCTCCACCTTCCAAGTGCTGAGACCACGAGCCTCCACTACCAAGTCTGCCTTTGGAAGTTTCCTTTTAATCCTAGCAGCGTGGCAGAGAAGCTCACTATTAGATATGAGGGTGCTGGGCTGGCATCCTTCCTTCTCCGTCAGTCCCCAAGGATGAGCCATGCTTAGTTGTTTGAACTCAGAACGTACAAACCTGTGAGGGGCTGTTCCAGACAACACAGCTGTTAACATGGCTCTTTCTCAGCCTTAGGTATTATAAGTTATCTCAAGATGAATTAAGCTAAATGGAAGCTATGAGAGGACCTGAAAATTCTGGCCCAGAAGGCTCTCGTTCTGGAAGTAGGGAAGAGACAAACAGCGAGCGGTGGACCCAGGGCGGTGTCCATGAGAGGACATCAGGCTGGCTGCTCACGACTGTGAGACAGCGTTTGGTACAAGTGTGGGCACAAGAGTTCAGAGCAGCTCGGAGCAACCTGGCCTTGAGGGCTGATGACAGAGACATGAATTACGCCTCCTTGGAGGTTCCTCTAGCCACTGCTGTTACTAACCCGACTGGGCTGACTTTGTGCCACAAAGATGTTTGCAGAGGAGAAAAGCGTATGTCTGAGTGGGGATGGTCTGCAGAGGGAGCAGCTAAAAGAGAGACCAAGGTGAGCTCCGCTCTCCCTCAGGCAGCAGGAACACTGCTCCTATGCGATGTAGCCAGCAGACCAGGTTCGGTGCTCTCTGGGCTCTGGCACGTACATGTCTTCCTGAGATCTCAGGCCTAACTTTGAGCTGACACACTTTTCCCAAGCTCCAAGGCCCAGGCTCAGGCAGCTAGGCAATAGTTCTGCGGGAGCTGCAGGCTGGACAGTTGGGACAGTCAGTCTTCCCAGTCACGGGGTCTATCCCATTTCCCATCCACGCATGCGCGATGCAGTTACCCCTACACAGACAGTTGGTTCTGTCCGGAGCACCCCGACTGGAGCCCTGTGTCTGCGATCCCAGTTGGCTTTCTGAGCTGGCTGCAGATCTGTCTCTCTATGACATCTTCAGGTCGCCCTACTGCTTACAGACCCTAGCCCGTGCCTTTGCTGCTGTTTGAGGGATGCACTCTGAGCCCCCCATTTGTCATCATGTCTGGGTGCATAGCCCCATCCTTTCACTCTAACTCTGCTCTCCCATTTCAGCTCCTGTCACACAGCATCAGCACCAGATGGTCCACGGCCCTGGGCAATGTTCAAAGCCCAGCTCTCCACCCCTGCCCAGAGCTCTGTGACGCTGGAGAGGGGCGCTATCATCTCATCTCTTAAGAAAGGAAGGCAGGGAGGTTTGGTGACTGGACAATGTCACACAATCCACGAGCAGCTGACAGGCTCCAGGCCTGGTAGAGTCCCACAGTGGGGCATGGAAGAGGGCTAGAAGGTTTAAGACAGACGGGTTAAACTAGACTGAGCAATGCGTGAGGGGAAGAGTTTTAACGACTTACAGCCCATCTGAAGAACGTGCTCAGATCACAGATTTGGCTTTTTTCAATTTCCGGCAGTGCTGGGCATTGAACCCACACATGGAAGGCGAGCACTCCACCACTGAGCTATATGCCGCAGTCGCATAGCGTATATTTTAACGCCTTATACATCGTTCATATTTTGAGAGAAGGCACTGAGGTCCCAAGTAGAGAAGCAGCTCTGCCGTGCTTAGAGCAAACCTATGGCTCAAATTCCTGCTTATTCTATTTAATCTTCCACCCTCACCCGAGATCCTTGCCCTGTGTGAAGTTCAGAGTTACAGCAGCCGGTGCTCGATAGGCAGCTACATAGTTCTTTCCACACAAAGGAACAGGTCGATGTAAACTGATCAATGAATTGTGATTATTCTGAGCTTTTATTTTGGGGTCCTGTGTCACAAAATGACATGTGTACTGTTCACAATGGATACGAGAAACTGAGATGTTTTTATTTCTACTATCTGAGAATAAAATGGTAGATAATATTCCAAACCAGCATCAAAAAAAAAAAAAAAAAAAAAGCAGAGCGAACTTTTCTGTATATAAACTGTACATAAAACAAGGCACTATACATTTCTCGGGGAGATCTTAAGGTAGAAAGGTTGATTCTCATAGATTCTTCAGAGTCCACACTGGGAAGCACAGAGGCTTTGCTTGTTTTAGCACCGGAAGCAGAACTGAGCACAAGCCAGACCTAAGGCTGAAGGAGGCACTCCTGAGCACGGAGGTGGGGGCGGACAGACGGACGGGGGGGTGGGGTGAGGGCAGACTGGTGGCAGGCCTAACTCAACAGAGGTGACGCCTTCTAGTCTACCTTGTAATATTGTTTTGACACCAAAGAAAAGAACTGAAAGTGAATGAATACATATTGCTTTGTTAAATACATATTTGATTTATATGATGTTTATATAAATATATATATATTTAGAATCCACAAACTATCAAAATAACACTTTATAAAGAGAATTGCTTTAAAAAAGGCAATGCCGAGCCGGAACAGGAGGGCCGGGCTGCAGCGGCCACTGAGGCAGCGCTCAGCTGAGGGAACGGAAAAGACGCTTTTCTTTCAGTTTACCTGAACCGTGAAAAAGAACGATTCCAAGATTCAAAGAGTTCTCCTACACATTTACAAAATGCTCGACTCCAGAGCAAGCCACGAAGTTAATAAGGTCAGGTTCTGAAAAACTCTGATTCAAAAATACTTTCTTCTTTGACAGAAAAAAAATACCGTGTTCTGGTCTAGTGGCCTTGAACGTGGCCTCCCTGTCGCTCTGTCATACTGCTCTCAGAACAGGCCTTTGGCTTTCTTCAGGTTCACTTGCTTCCAGGTGGGCAGTGAGTTGAATTCATCTCTACTCATGTCAAGCGCAAACTGGAAGAAACGTGGGAGACGCCCGGTGAGTGGCTGAGGGAAAGGCACCCTCACCAGTGTGCCATCACCATCCAGGCCCACTCACCTCAAAGTCTTCATCCGTGAGATAAATCTCAAGCTTTAGCGGGTCTACGCCCTCTGGGAGTGGCCTGGCCAGCAGATCCGCCAGCGGGTAGATGGTTTTACACAGCTTGGCCAAGACATCTTCCACCAGGGTGATCTGGTTGGAAACTGCAGTGTCCTGGAGAGAGGGAGCAGAGAACATTTGAGCAGATACGTGTCGTCTATGGAGAGCTACAGACCCCCACGCCTGCCCCACCTGTCCCTCCGCCACCCAATGAGCTGCACTGAAGGTAGAAATCTGAGGCAACCTCTGTCCTCTTAGTCTGCCATGCTGTGATCCTTGGAGCCATGGCCTGAGACCCACACATAGTCCAGGGGGATCAGAATGCATAGGCTCCTTCCCTACATAGATGCTATCTGTTTAAAGGTAGGTTAGAGGGTTGAGGCTGCCTGCCGCACACACAAGGCCCTGCGGTTCTAGCACTGCCAAGGTCAGCTGAGCAGACACACGTGTGCATTATACAAGCTCTCGACTGCTACACAGCAGCAGATACTTTTACTTGTTTGTGTGTTTAAAATTATGTGTAAAATGGATACAACCCGACACTGACACCTGTCCACACACACGCATGTATACATTATAGGTTAGGACCTGCATACAAGGGGAATCTATTTTCTGAGTTTGGGTTGACTATGATTCACAGTATTTGTCCAGGTCCGTCTGTCTTCCTGCAAGTTTTGTGATTCCATTTTTCTTCCCAGCTGAATACTACCCATTGTGTTTCTGTACTGCATCTTCACTATCTGTTCGCCTTTTGGTGGGCGCCCAGGCTGGTTCCATTTCTCAGCTACGGAAAACAGAGCATCAGGGAACATGGTGTGCATTAGCTCTGTGGTGTGACGTGCAGTTCTGGGGTACATGTCCAGCAGTGGTAGAGCCGGGTCATATGGTAGGGTCTGTCTTTACTTTCCTGAGGAAGTGCCTGCTGACTTCTATAATGCTACAGTATCTCCACTCCGACCAGCGGCAAATTGGGGTCCCTCTTCTCCCACATCCCCTCTGACATCTGTGCTCAGATTTCTCCTCCCTCCCTCCCTCCCTCCCTTCCTCCCTCCCTCCCTCTCTCCTCTCCCTCCTTCCTTCCTTCCTTCCTTTTTCTTTCACAAAACTAAATAAGGGTTTTATTTACTCATTTCATTAAAATGTTTTTATGGTTTGAGGATTTCACACCATAGACTTTGGGCGCATTCTTTCCTGAAGACAGTCATTTTGACTGGGGCGAGGGGATGTCTCAAAGTAGTTAGTTTGCATCTCTCTGATAACTTAAAAAAAAACCTTATTGGTCATCTTTTGAGAGCCATCTGCTCATGCCAGTAGCCTGTGTGCTGATCGGTAGCTTTGTTTCTCTGACATTTAATTTTTGAAGCTGTAAATTCTGGGTATCAGGTTTGCTTCCCCCCTGACACCCCCACAAAAACCGCTCTCTCTTACAGAGGAACAAAATCAAACTGGAAAAAAAATTCCTACCTTCCACTAAATCAAAACAACCCTTGGAATTCCTGTTGCCAGCAAAGTTAACTCACAGGCTATGCAATTCTACACAGTAACACCAAGCCTCCTGAGGGTTAGGGGAAACAAAAATGTGTGTGTTTGCTGGGCAAAGAAATGAGCATTTCCTTCCGTAATGCCATGGCACTCCACAGTTGCATGAGCTCCATGGGGGGACCGCAATGCTCCCTCCCTTAGCTACCCAAGCACACACTTGCGCCACAGTCTTTCTCTTCTACACGAGCTTAGCTTGGACATGAGAGGGCACGGCTATGCATTCCACACACCTTGAGAAGCAGTGGGCTTGGAGCTAGTAGAATGAAGTGATGCCGAAGCCGGCATTTGTAGCCTCTGCTTGTATTTAAGATCTAAAATTATGTGTAGAAAATTATCAAACTACTTCAACTGATTTCCCACAAGGCTTCTCCTAAGCCAGGTCCACGCAGCCTGGGCAACATACTTCAGGGGTATGGCCCCATTCTATTTATTTATCAATTTTTTTGAAGGAGGGTCTTGGCACATAGCCCAGGCTAGCCTAGAGCTTGCTATCTAAAGCATAGGCTAGCCATCAAGTGCTAGGATTATAGGTGTATGCCACCACACCTCGCTGTCTGTTGCCACTCTGAGACTGCTGTTTGACGTTTCTCTCTCTCTCTCTCTCTCTCTCTCTCTCTCTCTCTCTCTCTCTCGCCGGGAGTACAGAGGCCAGTGGAGGCCTGGGTTGGGGGCGGGGCCTTACCATTTCTGTGATCTCAGCAATGTCTTCTCTGTGTTCCCAGCTGGGAAACATGTTGGTGAACGTGAGGGGCTCTAGCCCGGCGTGGATAAGGTAAGACTTGGGGGGTGGCTTTTTGAGGTTCTTTCCTGTAGGGAGGCAGAATGTACAGGTCAGTGACCAAGAAGCATGTCCTCGCTGCCTTTTCTTGGGCTCTTCCACTGTCCTCAGAACACTTGGCTTTCGTGTCTAAGATGTGGGTTGTGAGCCACTCCTAACAATGCAGGGCTCTGTTTACCGAAAGACGACTCTTACGTTCACCCCTAACACAGATGTGGCATCAACCTTACCCTGAACCTACTTCCTGAACATGAAAAAATGTTTCTGGACCCCTGGGGGACAGAAGGCTCCCCTGGCACCTGCCACCAGGCATGGCTGCTTCCCTTTCCTTTGCCTGTGGAGGTTTTCCCTGGATGCCCTGAAGCAGGACACGCTTCAACAGCACATGAGAAACAATGGCAGCATCAGAAGAAATGCTAGCACTGGCTTTTAGCAGTTAAGACACATTTCTCTTCTGTAATGCAGGTGCTGCCTGAAGAGAAGTGTGCCAAGGCCGCTCAGCCACTCACACCCATGTTCACGGTAGGTGTCAGTATAGGAGGCTCCCCGGTATACCACGTGGGTGGCCTCACCGTGTGACAGAGAAAGATGGCCTCTCCTCTGTCCTGGTTCCCAGGGAAGGTATTGATCCTAAGACCAACAAGCCTCCAGAGTGACAGAAGGGGGAGTGCTTGGCGCCTTCTCAAGGCTGAAGACAACACAGAGGGGCATGGCTGGGCCTGAGGCGGCTCCCCACCGCCCTCCTCACCTCGGCAGTACTGCAGGACTGTCTCCATCGCACTCTTCCGATCGGAGGCCCAGCGAATTCGGGCAGAGCCGGTTATCTTGTTCTCAGTGGGCCACCAGCCTTGCCAGAGGTAGACCTCGTGGTGATTGTCAACAAGGAAGAGAGCTGTGAAGAGCAAGGAAGAGCAAGGCCATGAGGTACTCCTGCAATGCCCAGCAGAAGCCCTCCGCTCTGCCAGCTGCCCCCACAGCCCTGTCCCCAAGGTCCAGAGCAATGAGTCAGTGGAGGTCACCTCCATACTCAGCCCTCTGAGATTAAACCATAAAGGTGCCTAGCAGGGCGAGGAAGTGCCCCAAGAAATGCCGCCTTGTTTCTTTCCCTTCCCCAGCTCATCCACAGTTTGCTGGTGGCCTTTTCAGATGTCACAAGGGCTGTGCTGGAAGCCATCTCTAGGCTCCAAAGGGCTCACATCTGGCTTGCCCTCAGACCCCACAATACTCTGAGCAGTGACGGGTTTCTCACAGGGAAGGGAACTGTAGACAGAATCCTCCTGCCTCTTCCTCCTCCTCTTCAAGCCTCCACCTGACTCTTGCTCTGTGTGGCACATTCTCTCCAACTTGCCAGCTCAGTGGCCCCAAGGTCCCTCCTGATGTACATTTGGGGATTGCTCTAAAAGCCAGTGGTTGTCCAGCCAGAGCCCAGGAACGGCGGGTGAGGAGCAGCCTCTTCCTGTAGCTACTCGCAGTTGCTGCCCTAGAATCATGTCTGTGTCTGCTCTGCTGAGAGCTTTCCCATGCCCCTTTCCCTAGCCTCTTGCTTTCCCAGGCTCCTTTGCAGCTGCAGTGGCCCCCTGACATCTGGGCAGCGGCATGAAGAAAAGTCTATGGGAGCAAGAGGGGCATAAGAAAGCGCCACTTTCCCCTTTCCTCGGTTTGGAATACAAATATGAGGAAAGGAGCAAGAGCAGCTCACAAGGGACCATGGAGCAGGAAGCCGGAGAGGAAGGCCAGGGATGCCATGGGGTACTGTCAGCTATCTCTTTGGATGTAAAAGTCACTGAATTCGGCTCCTGACACAAAGCTACATGCTGATTTTCCTGTTTTCTTTGGCAGTGGGTCGATGAGGTGGATCGATGAATGGTGACGTCTCTGGTGTGCTGGTCGTGTACTTGGCAGATGGGGGCTGCTGATAGGGAAGGGGAAGGAGGCTGGCTGAAGGGGCCCCCAGGCCTCACCTGGCTGTGGCGCGCTGTACAGGTCTTCCTGCAGGAAGGGCATGGAGCTGACAGCAGAGGGCGCCCTCGCGGGGTACACGAACTCCGTGGCTGAGAAGTCCCCCGAGGAGCTGCTGAGGATGAACAGGCGGGGCGCGAAGTTAAAACTCCCAGGATCTTCCAAAGAAAAGAGAACAAAGCTAAGGACACCGTGTGAACCAGCTTCCAGAAGGGCCGGACGTCGAACACGAAGCAACTCAGTGAATAGGCGGGGTTCGGTTTATATTCGCTTTCTGAGAGGGAAGTCTGGTGTTAGTTATTTTTGCAGTGATGGGCATCAGCCACAGGCTGACAGTGAGCAGCAACTAAAAGTGTGTGTGTATAAATATGTACACACCAGTCAGATACACACACACACACACACACACACACACACACACACACACACACACTAAGCGTAAAAGTTTACCCCAGCATTCCTAGCTACTAAATTGAACAGAAACAGTGCTTTTCCCAGTTTTTCTGGGTCTGGGAGGATACTGTGCTCTGTTTATGAGTGTTGAGAACTACTTTCTTTTGTTAATATCTGCTAAGAAAGGAAGTTGGCCTGATGTCCTGGGGAACACTGGTTGATAGAGTCCCATAGGTAGGAATTTAACTTAATTATGGATAAATAATTGTTAAGGGTACAATAGAGAAAACATTGGACATTATTCCCCAGCGATGGGAGGAGGGCAAGTAGAGTGGAATATATTACGATGCCCTAATGTCACCAACATCTCGGTGGCAGCAAGGGGGCACTGAGGCAATAAAGGGAGAGGACAGTCACCCAGATTGTCTCTTTATGGAGAAGTGGGTGAAATCACAGGAGCGCGTGAGTTCTGCTTATCCCTGAGACCTGTGAGTTGCTGAACAAACACTGCTTCTCATCAGAGATGATTAATGGGAGAAAGTTTGTTTTATGGTTTTTATGATTATAATAATGTATGTTTTAAGGAAAGACAGGAAGGCACACACTCAGCACCCCTTAACTTTGCTCTGGCGAATTAGGATAGCTATTTGAAGTCAATGCATGAAACAGGAATTTTATGTTTTGATTTGGGTCCCCTCCCCAAGATGGGCTTCCTCCTGCCTTGCACTCACACACCCCACTAGAATTCTGACCTCTGGCTTCACGTTTCTTCCATTTTGTTGCCTTCTCTCCTCTTTATCTCTATGACACCCCACTGATCTGGTTCTAGTCTTGTGTGTTCTGCCTTTGCCTACTAAATTGAAAATGACAATAAATGCTTATAAATTACCTCCAAGCCATGAACATCAGGTCCCCCAATCATGCCTACATTGTACACACGTACTTTATTCTGTCCATTGCAAAAACTGTGTCCCTTTTCATCACAGGGATCTACGAATCTCTGAAAGGTTAAGATCTATTGAATGATGGACACAGGGCTCACAATTCTTCCTCCTTCTGCTTGCCCCCTTTCAGCAGACTCGTGCCATTCAATGACGGCCTCTCCTGGCCAGCCTTGACTTTCAGGCTCCAAGTCCACGAGCTGGTGGCAGCAGTCACATGCTCACATCTAATAAAACACCTCCCAGCGGGCATGGAGCACTGGCCACTCCCTTCAAAGTCTCCCCATCAAGCCCTGACTGCTGAGAACTCTGTCTAACTGGCTTAGGGCTTGTCGCTCCTGATCTGGTGGGAACACGCCGTCTCACTGGGGTTCCCGCTGCTTCCTTTCCTGTGGGTGCTGGCCAAACCCGAGAGCTCACCACGGTGCTGCTTGTCTAGTTTCTCAATCGTTCCTACTGTTCTTGTTAAGTCATGCCAGCCTCAGAGGCGCCAGGGAAACATGGCTTCCCACGGGGCGTGCGTGAGTTTTCTGGTGGGAAAAATCCCACTTTCACACTCTTTATTACACATCTCTCTTACTCACATGAAAATGAATGTGCGATCGGCTTCCTTTTGAGAATCGGTCCTCTGGGAGGCCCTTTGTTTTATTCACTGTGTGTTGTACATAGCATATGCTCAGTAAACCTTTGTAGGGGTGTGTGTGTGCGCGGTATACGTGTCACACATGAATGCATGCACGAGGAGCCAGCGTTCACCAGTTAGGTTGGCTCTCAAGTTCCAGGAACCCTCCTGCACCTCTCCCCGAGTTCTAGGATCTCAAGGGTACGCCACTTGACCCTACATTTTCACGTGTTTCCTGGAGATTCAACTTGGCTCTTCAAGCTTGCAAGGCAAGCGCTCTGCTGGTGGAATCGGACCTTGATAAATCTCCAGTGAGGAAAATCAGTGAGTGAACGGAGTGGCGTTCAGTGACGTTACCTTGGAGCATGCAGTCGTAGGCCTTCCTGTCCCTCCTCCCCAGGGCATCCCAGAATCCCAGGGGCTCGGATCCTTCGTCACACTCATGGATAGTCACATTGCTGCTGCTGTGAAGCCCTGCTTCCAGGGGACATCTGCATGGGAGGCAAGCGGAAGGTTATAGACGCCCAGGAGTGTCCACAGCCGAGACTCAAGACAGCGCCCACAGACGACTTCATTCTGATCAAGACCACACCCAAGGTGACATCACGCTATTTGGTAAATATTTTTACCAGCGCCTGTGCTGGAAGGAGACGGGCCAGTGTGCTCCAGGGAAGCATGTACAGCTACATGTCATTAAGACCATGTGCATTTCATACGGAACACAGCATTTGTCTGTTCATTGTCCTCTCTTGCTACAACACAAATTTCATTAGGAGAAAAATGTGTTTATTCACTGCTGACTCTCTGGTCCCTTGTTTGGTACCAAGCAGTTGCTAAGTAAGTGTTTTCCAAGCGAGTAAGTGAAGGAATTCACTTATTTGTTGTTAGTGGCCCAAGTGAGAAGCCTCTTGAGGCATGAATGCTATTGGATTTCTCACAAAACATCTCTTAAATCCCCCACCTCCACCGACCACCAAAGGATGTTCTGGTAGCCTGGTTTTTCTGCCTGCTGGAAGGTCACTTGTCTTCCTTCCCTCTGCCCTTAATACAGAGCACGGACCTTCACAGGAGTCAGGAGGAAAGCAGCCCATCATCCCATTTCAGGGCCCACAGAACGAGCCCTCTGCTGGGATGTGATGCAACACTCCATTTTTAGGAAGGAACCCAGCTGTTGTCAGGGAACTGAGACTGCCCAGGCCGCTGGTAAAGAGCAGAGACACAGTGGCAGGCCCTCTCTGACCATGCTGCTCCTCCTGAGCACCTAGCCCACCAGGAAGACCCCAGGAGAAAACCCCAGCACTGCTGTGCCCCAGTGGCGGGCCAGGGGTGGGGGGCAGTGGAAGGGGGTCTGAGGACTCACTGCCAGCTGCTCACTTGCAGCGGGGTGCCCCTGCTTTCTAAAGAAAGGATATGTTGTGGGCCCCCACTGGCCATTCCGCCATTCCAATACAAGACACTCAGACTCCTACAAGACAGCGGCACGGGCCCTCTGTAACAGCGGAGGCTGCAGGCTGGGGAGCAAGTGGCAGCTTGGGAAGAAGCCGAAATGTGACTGTGCTTGCTGGGGACATCTGCCTTGCTGTTGCTCTCTCTCTCCCTCCCTCCTTCCCCCTCCTCCCTCCCCCTCCTCTCTCTCCTATCTCTTTTAAATGAGATTTTACGATATAACCCAGGCTGGCCCTAATTTCTGGGGCTAGCTTGTCCCTCCTGCCGCAGCTTTCTAGGAAGCTGGGGCTGCAAGGCTACACCTCAGCGCCTGGCCCCATTGCCTTTTACGGAGGCAGACATGTCTTCAGAAAGCTGGAAAAGCACACAAATTGGAGGCTTCTGCGGAGATGTGCACCCTGTGGACCTATGACAGAGCCCTGGCTGTCACTCTAAGCATACGGGACATCCTTTGTTGGGGGATCCCTTCCTGCCTCAGCCTGCCTGCGTCCCTCCAGGAATCCCCTGGGTGTAGAGCCGGCCAGAGGACCAACACTCACTGTTCCTTGATTTTATTTGCTGCAGTCCTTCCAACCTCCTTCGTATGGCCTTGAGCTTTACATCCATGCCACAGGTAAATGAGGGCCTTGTTTATGTTCAGGGCAACCATGGAAGTCCTGGACCTCAGGCTGCTACAGTGACAGGCCACCTCCAGCAAGTTCCCTTCCATGGGGACCTCTCCTCGCACACAATACAGCCTCCATTCACCTGCAGGGGAAGCAGCGGCGCACAGTTACAGAGGAGCCAAGGAGGAGTGGCCCTTCAGGCTCCCTGGATGCCATCAAAGACATACATGTAGAGACTGCAAGACCCGTGGCTGAAGACTGCCGAGCAGGGGCAGCCAGTGGGTTGTCGGGCGTGATAAATAGGTTGCCAAAAGTTCACATGGCAGGAAAAAAAAACATCCAAGATTTACATAAAATAACTAAAGAGAGAAATCCTAAGGATTTAGTGGTAGGGTGCTGGCCAATGAAAAGATTATAATAGGAAATCCACTGGCTTTTAATTTTCTTGAGAAGTGTAGATAGTTACTGAGAATTCCATTCAAGGCAATGCTCCTAGCCTCCCTTACAGAAGGACAGATCAGGAAGGAAGTGCTCTGCAGGGTTGAGGTCCCCAGGATGCTATACCAGGCCAGCATTAGTGGGAAAGATACAGCTACGTAACGTCAGACTTACTTTAAGGTTTTATTTTTTATTATATACAAGTTTCATTATGTATAAATATACTTTAATTATATATAGTTAATTAATATAGACACGGGGGGGGCATTGCCCTCATGAGTGCAGTGCTTGTGGATGCCAGAAGGGGGCATCAGATTACCCCTGGAGCTGGGGTTACAAGTGGGCCAGCCTCTGGACTTCCTTTAAAGCCCTCCTACCAAAAACCTCCAGGGAGAAGAGACAAAAGCTGAATGCTAACACTAGAAATAACTTACTTTGCACATTTTCTTCTTCCTCTTCCCTTCGTCCAGAGTGCACCACCATCCCTCCCTGGAAACACTGAAGGAAACAGGGGGGCTCCTTTCCCTGCAGAACCTGGACCTTTAGATTTAAGCACGGGAAAACAGGTCAGAGGAAGGGGCTGCCAAAGGCCTGAAAACAATACTCGCCTGTCTCAGGGAGTCTGGCCTACACCAACAGGACACACAGAAGTTGTATCCCCACTGCCATCTGAAGGTAAGCAGGACTGGAAGTGCAAGGCAAAGGCTTGCTTTCAGAGTACTTTTAAGTATCTGTTTTTCCTGTGATAAGAAGACAGGAATGTTGTTCTCTGCTGCCTTCTTTCCTCACTAACTTTGGCATTCTCATGGTATGTTATGCACGGCCATGACATGATGGATTAAATGTGTTTAAAGTGGTCCACCTCGTAGTGTGAAGATCATGAATTGCTGACTTCGTGAATCTGGGGTTAGAAGGATGCCCTTCCTGTAGCATCTGTGGTAGGTTAGGTCTTAAATTCCCCTCTGGGCCATGCCCTCAAGGCTCAGCTCCCCCAGGAAGTGCATGGAGAGTCTGTGGTACCTAAGAGGTGGGTGGGGCCTCATGGGAAGTCTTGAGGTCACTGGGAATACATCCCTGAAGGGTGTAGGAGACCCTTGCTTCTTCCTCTTCATCTCTTTCACTTTCTGGCTTTCTGGAAAGGAGCCAAGTGGTTTCACTGACGTGTGTTTCTGCCATGACATGCTGCCTCCCTATAAGCCCAGAACCAACATGGCAGAGAACCAACTACGCAGAGAACCAAAAGAAACAGTTCTCTTACATCGATCACCTGGGGTGTTTTTCAGAGGGACAGGAAACTGACTCTGTGTCTGTGTCTCTGTGGTCTCCTGTGGGGTGGCATGGCTCGCTCTCGTGTTCTCTCAGCAGGCCTAGTAGCAGCGCTTGCTCTCACTTTGGCAGATGCTAGATAACTCCCCTTACAGAAAGGAGGTTGATCTGAAGGTCCAGGTTCTGAGCCTTTGTACATCTGGCATCCAGAAAAGTAGAGACATTTCTACATTTCTACCATAAGCTACCTCATGACACTCAGGTCTTCTCAGCACAGGCAAGTGGCATTTCATGGCACTGTCTTACGTGCCTATCATGATTTTCCATGTGTTGGATTGGAAAAATGAAAAAAGTGAGGGATTAACCTCAGACTCCAGGTGTGCTCTGAACACAGGGTTAAAACATATTCATTAGTTTTTATAAAAACAGGCAGCTGAAATCACCCACTGTTCAGAATAAGTTACAATGCCATTGTTGCTAAGGTCTACCTCTAAAACACAATTTATAGTGGAAAATATTCATTCTGTCTTAAAATTATTTTTAGGGAATGTAATTAGTTCTGAGGACTGCAGAGAGCTTAATGAGCATGGCTCCATTTCTAGAAAAAGTTTCTCTACTCTCATCCCTCATGCTCTTGCCAATTAATCATTCATTCAAGATGGTGAAAATACTCGCCCATAGTGTCAAACTCCGAACTCCAGAGCTAGCTCTCAGGTAGTGCTACTAATGGGTGTAACATAGGGCACAGATCATCCAAACATTAAAAAGACACATTTGGGGCCATATAGCTCAGTCGGCTTAAAGTACCTGCCTAGCACACACAATGATCTGAATTTGATTCCCCAGTGCCAATGCCACAAGGCCCTACAAAACAGCTTATAAAGTCTTAAAGTTCTTGGACTTGGGTACTAGTGCCTGCCAGGCACAATGCAGGCTCCAAGGTCACAAACCTGTGATTTGGGGTGTCTTTCTTGGTCACTGGAAACAATAGTAATAAATAAGTAAACAAAGCAGCAGTGTGGTTTTAAGCTGTGGAAACAGAAGGCACAGTTAAGGGGCCCAGGGAAGGGAGAGGGAAGAAGGGCTTGCAGGAAACAGGAGGGGACAGCCGAGCAGAAGTGTGATTGGCTGCGGGGGGAAGAAGCAGGGCACCCATGCTTTGGAGGATGCTGTGCTCAGAGGCCAGGCCTATCATCACGGTCCCCAAGCAATGGCTCTCTAGAGCTTACCTGGGCCCCCCTCTCTTCATCCAGCTCCACTGTCATCAGAGCTGATGTCCCCTTCTCACTCACGGTTGAGTGCCGGCCTTGCCAGAAGAAATAGACACACTTCTCTTTGCCAGCCACTCTCACCGGATGCTCTCCCTTTTGTCGGCTTCCCACTGCAGAAACAATGGCAGAGGGTGAGGGTGAGGTGAGCTGGGATACCGGTGGGGAAGCAGATGACTGCCTGGCCCTCTTCCCCAGAGTCTGTGAGGGCCAGATATTAAAAAATAAAAATAAAAAAGGGGTGGAGCCAAAATGGGGCACCATCTTTCTTCTCAGCTGACTGAGGGGTCTTCTCAGAACCCCAAGAAAAACTCACATCATCTTAGGCAGAGGCAGACTCCCTCTGACCCCAGTGTGTGAGCGGGGATACAGGGACTGAGAGCAGGAGGAGGCTCACACAGACTCACTTTCTTACATTCTACCACTCTTGGGAGAGGATCAGCTGACAGAGGAATGACATCACTAACAGCAGGAGGAGCTTCCAGAGCAAAGGAAAAAGAATGGACCATTAAAAAGGAATGGTGAGGGCCTAAGCTGCTCCCTTTTCATGTCCCAGCCATGAGGCATGGAGCTTGTGCCACCAAAGTTCTCTGTGCAGATGTGCTGTGTGGGCTCAAAGGCGCACAGTAACAATCATAAGCTAGCATCTCCAAAAGTGAGAGATAAAACAAGCCTTCTCTTTAAAAAGTGGTTGTTCTAGGAATTTCATTACAGTAACAGATAATAAGGGGTCAACAATGAGTCCCCGCAAACACACATACTTAAAAGTTAAGGCTGAAGCTGGGAGTGCATTGAGCATCTATAACCCTGGGGCTGGTGTGTGGGGAACAGGCAGATCCCTGGATGTTTATTAGCTGGTGTGTGGGGAACAGGCAGATCCCTGGATGCTCATTGGCTAGCCAGTGTAGCTGAATCCATGAGCACCAAGGTCAGTGAGAAACCTTGCCTCAAAAAAAAAAAAAAAAAAAAAAAAAAAAACAGACAACAAAACAAAACAGTGAGGAGAGTGATTAAGGAATACACACCTTCACACACCCACAGGCATGTGTATGCCCAATGGCACAAACACACTCACACATACATACATTGCCTCCAAATATACAAAATACACATACAATACAGTTACATATAAAAGAAAATGAATGATGCCCCATCACATCTGTCGTCTGGCCGCCACAGGCTGAAGAATGCCCGAGAGATGTACATGAGCCTGGACTGTCTACCAGGACCAGACTCGGGGGAGTTCCCATTGGGCTGCACTGCCTCATTTTCCCTTTACTCCAATCTGCTGATGAAATTGCCACTGCTTTAAGACCCAAACGCGAGAAGAAGCTCACTTAAGTTATTCAGAGGTCAGGACATCTTTACCTGTTTTGGACCCTTCTTTGCTTAGCAAAATAGTCCCATGTATTTAAAGTAAGCGGTTCGAGGATTCTAACAATTTCTCCAACTAATTGCCTCAGGCTGGACTTGAGTGCCATCCACTGTGGGTCTGAAATGGTTGTGTCTGCAGTCTCGAGAGGATAAGATGTAAGTACAAACCACCCAAGAATCATTTACAGACACCCATAGCTGATTTAGATAGAAGCAAAGCCCCTGTCCAGTCTAACAAAAAGCCATGCTGTTACTGAGGTTACTGGAGAAAGCTATGTTTAAAGCGATCATGAAGTCACACACCCCTTGGACTGAGCCCTCCAATCCATTGTGTGAATAGTGTCAACAGGCAACTTTTCACCCTAGCATTGTAAGGCAGGCGCCGGTGTATATGCCTAAGATACACCGTCTTTCCTAAAGCAGGCGTTTCGACTAATATCCGTAATGGTTTGCTCAGTATGCCCAAACTTAATCCTACATAGAATAACTTAATTGCCAATATATTTGTTTTTAACTTTAGTAATGTAAAGGTTTATTAGGAGGTATACTAGAATATTGTCATTACAACTCAGATCCCTAAAGGGTTGATACTTCACACCATCAAAGAATTTTCTTCCTTCCTTTCTTTCTTCCTTACTTTCCTTTCCTTCTTCCCTCCCTCCCTCCCTTCTTCCTTCCTTCCTTCCTTCCTTCCTTCCTTCCTTCCTTCCTTCCTTCCTTCCTTCCTTCCTTCCTCCCCTCCCTCATCTTCTCCTGGTCCCTCCTTTCCTCCCTCTCCACACCCCCCGCCCCCGGCATCTGTTAATCAAAGAACTTTCAAGAATAAGTCTATTTCTGGGCTATTGAAATAGCTCAGTTGAAGGACCCACGTTCCATCCTTAGAATTCATGCTAAAAGAGATAATAATAATAATAATAATAATAATAATAATAATAATAATACCCTATGTGGTCACCTGGAGAGATGAAGACAGGTGGATCCTTGGGGCTTGCTGGCCAGAAGGCCTAGCCCACCTATGAGCCCCAGGACGGCGATGGTGAACAGTGCTGAGAACAGTGCCCTTTGGCCTCCATGTGTACATGTACCGGCACATACAGATATGCACAAAATAGCAATGTTGGTACTAATGCTTCTACATAGCAGTCACAATCACTCTCAACTGAGAGAAGAGAACTGCTCCAACTTCCTGTCCACCTCCAAAGCAGCCTGACCCTGCCTCTGGGGCCTTCACCCACAGGGTGTATGGCACCCATGATCCTCCAGGGCACAGACCATGCTGCACCCTGCAAGCAGTTTCTGTGCAGGACACTGATCCAAGTAGGCTGGGGAGGGGGGGTGTCATTTTGCTGCCAGTGAGGTACCACTGTGCTCCCTGGGAAAACATGCATCACGGGAGGGGTTGCCTGCCCACATCACTGCTGCCCATGATTACTTTTGTCTCATAGCTAGAACCAGGTATGAAGATGTCTAAATATATTACATTATCCCTTTATCCTTTTGTTAAATGTGCCATTTCCTTTCTACATTATGGATATGTTTGTCCCCCACTCTTGGGAATTGTCATTACTTTAGCTAGTTCGAAGTCATTTCCAAACTGTGTGGTGATTTTGCTGTTTCTGATGAAAATTTCCATGGAGGAGTCTCCCAACACTGACAGTATGGACAGGTGCCAGGCACCACGCATACACATTACAGAGCCCTGCTTCAAATGTTCTTTGGGCCAGGCACTGCCTTTGTAAGGAGGAACCAAACTGAAGCCATTTTGAATATGGGTCAAATAAAGTTTACATCGCCGAGACCTCCCTGGGTAACTGCTGTCCTGGGTGGCAATTTCAGACATGAATGCTAGTTGGCCCGATACAGTTGATAACCCAACCAATGGGAACAGGATAAGTATACCACAGAGACACATTCCTAAAGACGTCCCCATCCCTAAATCCTGACTGGTGGAAAATGTAAGTGTAACTTGGCACAGATGTTTGTGGTTTCCAAGCTTCAAAGCTCTGTAACATTCTAGATCTTGGGCTGGGGGTTGGAGGTGTCACAGTTCAGGTCTCTAGTCTTCTCTGCGGCCCTGATCAATCAGTAGTGGCTTGATGACAACAATCTTTGTTGTGCTTTGACCTAGTATTTGAGCTGGATCTAATCAGATCCCATAACACCCTCCCCGTTTCCTAAGAGAGAAGGCCAGCGCTAAGGGAGGTTGAGCATCTTTACCCAGCATGCTCAGCTGCTAAGCAAGGCTTCCTACTCCAGCTGTAGGTTCAGACACCCGAGGCCTCTTTAGGGAAGGGACAGCACCAGCTCTGATGTCTGCAGGAGGAGCAGCACAGAGGGGTCACAGCATCGCTGGCTCTAAGAGGCCAGGTCAGATGTCAGTCTGTTGCTCTGCTGTCTACGAACCAGGTGGTTGTCCTGCTCTTCCTCTGAGAAGTCAGAATGACCTCTGCTGTGGGGAGCAGGGCAAAGAGCACAGCATCTCGCCAGGGGAGGTGTCTGTGAGTGCTCACCATACAAACCAGGACCTCACAGCCACCCTAATCATGTGGTGTCTGCTTGCTTTCTCACTGACAGCAGGCCCAAGGTTACGGTGACCAGCTCCTCAAGTCCCATGGCCTCCTGCTGTTCTTGTCTTATTCTCCTTCCTGCCGTGTACTTCCTGGAGAGTCTGCTACTCAACCCTTCTGACAGCAGCATGCACAGGGCAGGTGGGCATGAAACACTGCCATTGCTAGCTGAAGTAGCACTGTCTGCTTCCTATGAAGACTGGGTTTGGTCATGTGTTGTTTTGCCCAGGTTGGTTTGTGAGAGGGCACACGATGTTCTGCTGTGATCCCTCACATGTAGGGGCGTGACTTTGTCCAGCTGAGAACATCCATGGGTCAGAGGTAAGTCCCATGTCTTTCTCTGTCACCGTCCACCTTACTTTTAGAGACAGGGCCTCTCACTGAACCCCGAGCTCACTGATTGGATACACTGGGAGGCCAGTGAGCTGTGGGCCAGTGAGCTGTGGGGATCTGCCTGTTTCAGTGCTGGGGATACCATCACCACGTCCAGCTTTAATGCGAACGCTGGAGAGCCAAACTCAGATTCCCACATTCGTGTGGCAGAAGCTTTACCCACTGAGCTCTCTCCCTGGCCCCAAGAGTTTATTTTTATTGAGGATAAAACCCAGAACCTTGAATATGCTAAGGCAAATATTCCAGCACCGAGGTACACCCCAGCACCTCTATGTATTTCTAGAAATACGTCTTTTGTTGTGCATTTACTACCAAGCTGAAGCACCATTTAGCTTCAGTTTAAATGGCTCCCATGTGCTGCATTCAATGACTTGTTCAAACAGCACACAGGCCACATGTCAATACCACGTGGAAGCAAATCATGACTTTTCCAGAAACCTTTCCAGGGCAGTGCAAGCATGAGGAGTGGAGTGTTCCAGCATTTATTACTATCATTATTTTTAATGGAGGTGAGTGTCAGTGTCCTGGCCATGCGGGCTGCCAGGAATCCCACTGTACTCCTCTCCTGGTCCTTACCTGCACTTGGCAGACCGCACCACGCCCGGCAGGGGTGAGAAAACACACGTGCTCACTAACCTGCTGTGCTCGCCATGTACTTCCACTTGACCACGTAGGCGTCCCCCTCGTGGAACTGCCCGATGCTCTGCCTGGGGAGCCGGCTGTAGTCAAATTCCAGGATGTGCCACACGTCCACAGAGACAGTAGCAATCTCGATCTGCCTCCCGTCGTCTCCTTCCACCAGGCCATAGCCCCGGCCCACATTCACCCCGTCTAGGATGGTGCTGGCTGTCATCTGGGGCAGTGCCACCATCCGTGTCACGTCGTAGGGCTTGACGTCAGCCCTAGGATCGTCCTACAAGGGAGCAGGGATGTTTGGTATCCCCCTTGCTGCAGATGTCTCCTGTCATACCCAGTGCGGTTTGGATTGTGTAGTGAGACTTTTAGTGTCTGTAATAGCCCAGCTGTTATGTAAACATGCTTTTGTTTTAATCCCAGGAGTGGGGTGTGGGGCTGCTTCAGACTGTCCACAGCAGCAGGCTGTGTGTGCTCTGGCAGGGGCGTGGTTCTGCTGGCTGAAGATAGTTTAATTCTGGGAACTATAGAGAGGGCATGAAAAGGTCAGAACCCCAAGAGTAGGCATGGCTATTCCTCCTGCTGGTTCCTGATCCTGCTGCTGCTGGTCTGTCAAGTGGTCAAGAGAAAAGAGATGGTAAGAAGAAACTGGAGATATCCTGATGAGAGGAAGATTGGACTTGCCCCAAGGAATTAACATCCCTAATCAGCAGGAAGTAGTCTAAAAAAGATCTCAGCACTACCTCTCCCCAGTAACCTTGTTTCTCTCCTACCTGCTGTTCAGTGTTGTAAGGGACTGGGGTGGAAAAGGATAGTAGATACATGAATCCAAATAAAATAGCTAATAATAATAATAATAATAAACCGACAGGATTGCTTTTCTTTTTCCTTTTCGGTGGTGCTGGGGGTGGACCCCAGGGCTTGGTTGCCAGCCATACCACAATTCTGCTATAGGACTATATATATCCTCAGCCCTATTTTAGCTGATAACGGGACAGTGCAGAAATACAGCTTTCTTGGCATCCCAGGGTCTCTGACAGTATTTAGAAGATGCTATGTCTGTGTTAGAACCTGGGGAACTGGGCTACCCACTGCCACACAGTGAAGGTGAGAATGGAATGGAAAACCACTTTGCTGCGTCACTAGTGCAGCTGGAGCCTTTCTACCATCATGGCCATCTCTGCTGGTCTCCACATCAGGCCTGCTCTCTCGCCTTGATCACTGTACCTTCTGCTGGACAACTTCCCCGGAGTTCCTCTCTGTGGGCCTCTTCAGTTCCGTCCAGTCGAGGAACTTCTCTTTGAACAGAATGGTCTCATTGTGCTCCGTAACTCTCCCAAATATTGCCCAGTCGGGTCGCCCCTGTCCTTTCCTGCAGCGTGGGGGCAGACAAGAAAAGGGCCCAGATTCAGCCATGTACTGCTGGAACAGCAACCACAACAAGCCCTCACCCTCACTGAGCCTCAGACAGCTGCTCTGCAACGTTCCTCTGCAGACTTGCCGAGATGTCTAGAGAAGCAGGCTCGGCCAGCTTTGGAAATCTGCCTCGTACATGCTGTGGAAATGGAGTAGGAGACACAAGAGCTTGTGGTGAGGGCCTTGGGAGCAGGGCCTCGGCTGCTCGATTTACTTCCTCTTGTGACTTACATGACGGTTAGGGCCTAGCCATTTCAACTTGGTGGTGTCAGCTGCTTGTGTGTTAGGAGGGGCCAGGTGACAATCGTGGGTGCACCTTCTCGTCCCCAGGACATGCTGATACATAAGCCATCCTGTTCCAGCTGCAACCCCAAAGGCTGCGCCCGGCAGGAGCATGTTTGTGAAGCTCCTTCCATGATTCTGTGGCACAGATAGCGGAAGCCAGCGGGGCAGGTGCTTGGTCAAGTGCACATGTCACAGTTAGGTATAAATTGGCCATGATAGCGCTTCTATGCTCCAGCATAAGAGAGTACTCCCGGCTTTGTCTCAGGCCTTCGCACTCCTGCTTCTTACAGTATTAATGCGCATTTGCTTAAAGATTTAATTTTTTCAATACATTGATAAATTATCTAATTTATATTCTTTTCTTGCTTTTTCCAGACGGGATTTCTCTTACTCTTTAACTCAGGTTGGCCTGGGACTCATGTAGCCCAGGATGGCCTTAATCTCATGAGTGAGCCTTGTGCCTCAGTTTCCTGAGTGCTGGGATTGCAGGGCTGGCTTTTAGTTACTGAAACCAACTACCAACAAAACCAGTTCTAAAAACCAGATTTTAAAGGCAGAAACTATGCAGGAAACTCAAAATCTGCACATTGTCTTAGGCTGTTTCGTGACAAATACATGACCCACACAGTTGTAAAGCATTTTGGAGGGTCTGGTAGTTAAAAAAAACCATGGTTTTTAGAGTCTGTGCCTGCTCTGACAATTTACCCAAGTAGTCTTTAAAAATCTCAATCATTCTCTCAACATAGTACCCCTCCTTTCCTCTACCCCAAAACACACTAAGAGGGCATCACAAAGTGCCCAGCACTCAGGGCAGGAGGATACTTTAGATGACCAGGAAGTACTGCTTAACACAACGGCAGCGGAGATGTTAGGGTGGGGAGAGGCCATGTTCCTAGAACCACAGCCTTCATCCTCATTAGCTGGCTGAGAGCCAAGGGAAGGTCTGTTATGGGGCCCTCCCAGCCCAGCCCCAGTGTGAGGAGGGATGCTGGGAGCCTGTGGGAAGAGCAGGTCAGCGCACAACCCACAGGGCAGCAGGGGCACCTGGGAATGAGCGGGTTGCACTCCCCCGGGTCCAGCGGGTTGATGTCACAGTTCTCGTAGTCAAAGGTCCCGTTCCATAAGTGCTTGGCCAGCTGGAATGCTACTTTCCGTTGTGCTAGGCTGACTTCCTTCCCATGCCACACGTAAACTTCACTGCCAAAGTCAAACACCAGGACCTGGAACAGCACAGGAAGGACAGGTGAACGCCACAGGCGGACTCTGGGGCTCAGCCTCTGCTGAAGAGCTGGAGCTTCTGAACACTCTCACCACCAAAGCCTTAAATAAAGTTATATAAGTACCCCCATCTTCTTCCCTCCTCTCTTCCTTGCTTCTCCCTCCAACACTCACACACACACTCACTCATTCACTCATATAACATGCAGAGCAGGTGCTGAGCGGCCATTGCTGTCTCTCCTGTGTACAGGTCTAAGACCTTTCCGGCAGAGGTGCATAAGACCACGCTTGCATTAGGGGCTTAGAGCTAAGTGTTTGCTGAATGAACACAGGAATGGAATGCTGCCTGTTACTCCTGCCTTCATTTCCAGTACTCTAAATTCTGCTTTAACTTTTAGCTAGGCTCCATTCATTTCTTCTTAAAATTATTTCCTTTTCTGTGACTTTCCACTTAAATGTACATATAAATCGTACCCTCAATCTAGCTTTGGATGACACTTTTCCTCAGTTTACTCTTAAAACATACTATTATATATTTGAATGTTTCCATAACACAGTACAGCAGGAAAGGCAGTAAGGGGGGTGTACCAGCACAGTGATGAACACAGCCCCTTATCTGTCCTTCACTTCTCCTTCTGCTGTCTTAGTGCCCAGAGCAGCTAAAATCTCTTCAGATACCTAGAACAGCTGTGCCCCCACACCTGTTGGCCTCTGACCTGCCCCCACGTTCCCTTCTTCATACCTAGGACAGCTGTGCTCCTCACACCTGCTGCCCTCTGACCCTCCTCCCCTGGCCTTTCCTCCCCCAGGCCTGGCCCTGGAAGCTTCTGTTTGCTTTTCTGTCTCTGCATAACTGACTTTGTTTTATCTCCTTTAGGGGTAAGGAATATTCCACATATACGTGAGATCACACAGTATTGTCCTTTCCATGCGTGACTTATTTCACTTATCCTAGAAGCTGTAGGGGTTGCTTTCTTTGTACTTATTAGAAGCTTTAAAATTACAATATTTTGTGTATGTGCGTGAAATGTAAATGAACAAGCTTTCTGGTCAGAAGACAGAGTGGCTGGAAGGGTCACTTAAAAAAAATGGGGCTGGAGAAGTGGCTCTGCTCTTTCAGAGGACCCATGTTTGATCCCCAGCACCTACACGGTAGCTCACAATGCCAGAGGATCTGATGCCCTCCCCTGACCTCTGTGGGCAGTGCATGCATTTGGTATAGAGATGTGCAGGCAAGCAAAACACTCATACACATAAAAATAAAATTAAGAAGAAAATCCCGTGATTTTCAGAATGAACATTATCTATCTCTATCTACCTATCTACCTATCTATCCATCCATCCATCCATCCATCTATCCATCCATCCATGTATGTATGTACGTATCTATCTATCTATCTATCTATCTATCTATCTATCTATCTATCTATCTGTTCATGTGTAAACCCTAGGAAGTCAGAGAATAAATCTAAGGAGTTGGTCTTCCCTGTCCACCATGTGGGACCTGGAAACTGAACTCTAGCCTTAAGGGCTGGCAGTAAATGCCTTTACTCACTGAGCCATTGTGCTGGCCCTGAATTTCTAAAATGCTTCTACCCAGTGCAGTGTAAGGGCCTTGTGTGTTTTCCCTTTTCTCTCAACAATTATCACATTAAACAGCACTGGAAATGCAGTTAATTCATAGTTACTGGGGTGACTGAAAGAGATACTTGACAAATCTGTAAATTGTATCAAATATATGTAATTAGATATACTCACATTAATTATTCTTGAAACTGTACGTCTAACTAAAATTTACTTTAATCTTACATAACCACAAGACATTTTTGCATCTTACTTAAAATATAAAAGCATTCAATGATCCACACTACTTCTGAAAAATCTTCTGAACTTTGTTAGTACTTTAGATAGCAGTAATGGTTTGAAATAGCCAATAAGCATTCTTTAGCAAATGCTGTGTTCGATCATCAGTACAGAGCCAGTTACAGCCCTCTGCCCAGGGCAGGGCGCTATACCCTCGAAGCTGGTACCTCTTTGGACTGCAGAAGGGAACACTTGGGAATCTTTCCCCAGTAGTCATCATCAGGAACGAGTTTGTCGTCAATCAGACGGTAGACGCAGTTTGTTTCAATGATGGCTGTCTCATACAGCTCATCTTCCTTTGGGTCTCCGGCAGCTTTGGGGGAAGACAGGACATTAGAAAGTAGTTGGCTGAAGGACCAGGTAGGAGGCGGGGTGTTCAGGCCCCCTCACTCGGAAACGTTGCAAACTCTTACACTGGTAGCAGGTCTTGCCACCCAGGAGCTTCCAGAAGTCCTTGGCTGCGTGAGTATGTGTGTTAATGCCTTCCTCAATGGTCTGGACGTATGTAGCTCTGCAACCAAGCTCCCTCTTTGTCTGAATTAACGTTGCAAGTTCAGATGCCTGGAAAAGAAAAGGACAGTGAGCCAGGAGGCAAAACCAGCATGCACAAAGGGGCACACGCTGCCCTCAGAGGGGAATGGATGCACCGGGAAGGACTGAGGCGCAGGCTGGCGGGCATCGCTGCCTCACCCGAGGAAACGCAACTGTGGGAGCAGAAGTATCAAGTCTTTGGAGCAATAACCCTCAGCCCCGTGGATTGGACACTATCCTTTGTCTGCGGCTGCATGAGTATGCGTGCTAATTCCTTCCTGAATGGCCTAGATGTGGGAAGCTCTACCACCAAGCTCAGTGTGGGAGATTCAACAGATAACTCATGCACTTTGAACACTATCCTGGGGCTTCCCTCACAGGATTCCCATGAAAGAGCAACAGCGGCACTTCACAGAGACGCTAGTTCCTCAGCAGTCAGCCTAGACCCACGGCCTTCAAGCTGGCCTTCACTCCAACACCTCATGGAAGCTTCTTCAGAGACACTGGCAAAGGAAATGCTACCCGCCCCTTCCCGCTTGAATGAGACACGGGGTATCTGAGAAGCTTGGCATGGGCCAGCTGGTAGAAACCCCATTGCTGTATAAAGGACACAATAACGGAGGCATTTTATCACTGGGATACGCACCTTTGCATTCTCGATGACGTTGGAGAACTCTCCGACCCACAGGAAGCAGTACTGAGGGGACAGCAGAAGGAAGCAGTCTCCACTGTTGAGTGAGGAGGCTCGAGGCTCCACCAGCCTTGTCTGCACGTGTCTTCTTCCTGTGGACAAGCCCCAGAGTCCTTTACCCACCATGCAGACCTCCACCATGGACACGCCTCAGCCATACACATCCCGTTCTAGAGACTCCTGGCTACCAGTTCCCAGGACCAGCGGGACGTGGAAGTCAGGACGGCCCACGTGACAGGAACATCTCAGCTGGTGTGGCTGCTGTGTGCTTGCCCTCAGGTCTTCATGCTTCTTAGTCTCGGCCTCTGAGTCTTGGATTTTAGCATGTGTGTGGAGGCAGTGAGGCTCTCCCATCTTGGGAGAGTGGTAAGGACACCCTGCCCCCTCTTTCATGCTCATGCTGCCTTTTCTCGACACTGCCTGCTCCCTGTGCCGAACACCAAGCCTTGGTCCCGGCATGGCACACCTGCCCGCAGGCTCTTCCTCCACAGGCACAGTTACACCCAGAGCAGCAGGGTGGGGCCGGCTGGGGGGAAGCACTGCCTGTGACAGGGTCAACCCTTCTCAGAGACTTCCTGAGCAGGAACAGCCCATGACTGCACGTGGAGTGTAACTTCCACATCAGAGGTCCTCTTGTGTATGTGTGTCGTGTACAAGTGTGTGCAAGTGTGCACACACATGCGTATGTGGGGATCACAGGAGGACTCCAGTAGTTTTCCTCCCTTGAGCTTGAACCTGAAGCTTGCTGTTTTACCTAGACTGGCTGGCCGGTAAGCTCCTGGGATCTGCCTGTCTCTGCCCTACAGTGCTGGGGTTCCAGGCGCATACACCCATGCCTGGCTTTTCTGTGGACATCAAGGGCTTCAAGCACGGGCTTTTATCCTTACGTAAGAAACAATCTTACTCACTGAGCCACCTCCCCACTCTTCACTCATCTTTTAAATACAGCTAAAAGGATATGGCTTTGCAGAAACCCGCCCCAGAATCCTTGGTGGAGGCAGAAGCTACTCCATCCATTCTCGCCTTGATCCAGCTACACAGGTGTCACCTCTGAAGGGGAGCCGCCCTCCCTCCTCACAGCCCTCGCTTCCTGCTGCGCTTCCAAGTCTCAGGTGTCACAGACATAAGGGGCAGGGGAGTGGAATCCGGATGGGTGAGGCTCATTTACTCCTGCCTTCCCTTCATTCCTTCCCCAGGGATGTTTTCTTACTCTGGCTGACATGGTCATGGCTTATCCTAGGAGGGAGAGCCCAGAAGGGCATGCAGGCCCCCGCTGGAGACTTAGGGCATATGTGGTAACACACGATGATGTTAGAGGATGGGCAACCAGGCCAGAGGAAGCAGGGGCAAAAGCTGAGGTTCTGGAAGGGTAAAGAGCGGAGTCCAGCTCAGGTCGACCCACTCAGCAGCTGGCACGTGTTCATTCACACATTCCCAGCCTCACGCACGCTGTGATGCCACAGTGAGGGAGGCAGTGTGCACCCAGTGAGGGAGACTCATAGAATGCCTGTCCCCCTTCCCAGACAACAGCAGATGCTTGCGGAGTGCTACGTGGCCACAGAAGCCATAGGCTGCCGCCGACCCTCCGGACCGCTCCGAGAATACCTTTGATCTGCAACAGCATGAGCTTCTTGTAGGGCACTGCGCTGTTGTTGGAGTTCTGTTCCGTCAGGTTGACGCTCCGCAGGCTGATGCCACTGAAGTTCTCCCTGCTGGCCAGGCCCGCTAGCGTCACGGCGGAGAAGTTGGAATTGGAGGACACTGTGGAGGGAGGGTGCACAGCTGAGAGGCACTGTTTCCAATCGCAGGACCCAGCAGGACCCAAACCTGCGGGGCTGCGCAGCTTGAGGCCCGGTCACCGTGTACAGGACTGAATGCCGTATGGAACACACCAGCTGCTGCTGACAAGTGTCACAGGAGGCCAGGTCACTGACACAGACCAGAACCACCTACCCAGCTGACAGCCACATGCTAGACTCACTCCACGTAATGCTACCAACAGTGCTCACAGCTCCTAACCCCCAGAGAGGCTGTAGGCATTTCTCGCCAGGTCTTCACAGGTAGAAAGGAGACGCCCTGTAGGGGGTGATTTAGGGCAAAGCGATCAATCTGTGTAGCTTGAGGTCCTCTGCCCTCAGACCTAAGGCCGTGGTCAAAAGATGCTGGGTTTCCAGTGTGGACCAAAAGCATAAGCCAAGCCCTGAAACCCACAGAAGTACAGGCTGTGGAGAGATAGACGAAAATTGTGCCAATAAACCTTTCTTTCTCTTCAGCTTATTGTTTTCAAAATGCTAATGCTGGGGCAAAATTCAGTCAGCGAACTCAATCAGGACCAGATGCTAACACTGAAATCAGAACCCTGATTCCACTTGGTACTTCAGACAGTTCCGGCCTTTTTGGAAGCATTTCTCAGTCAACCCAGTTAGAATGCAAAGACAACTTCTTCTAAATTCTCCCCCTTTCTCTTCTCTTCTGTTTCCTTCCTTCCTTCCTTCCTTCCTTCCTTCCTTCCTTCCTTCCTTCCTTCCTTCCTTCCTTCCATCCCTCCTTCCCTCCTTCCCTCCCCCTCCCTCCTTCCTTTCCTTCTGTTCCTTAATTTTGGAGATAGGGTTTTACTGTGTAGTCTAGGCTATCCTGGAACTTGGGGCTCTCCTGTGTTCATACCCTGAGTGCTGGGATTGCAGGCATGCATTGCCACTAAACTCTTAAAAACAAAACAAAACAAAAACCTTTGGCAAATTAATTTATGAATGCTAAAAGGAAAATAAAAACTACAGCAAAAAACTATTTAAATATCAAGACTATTACTGCCATGAAAATCACTGTTTGACAGTAATGGAACCCACATTCTGGGCTAGATAAAAGCCAAGACATGAAGCTCAGGGTCGGGGTACAGTCAGGGACCAACTTCACTCTCCATTCCAAGCCGCCCACCCCCGCCCATCTAACCTCACCCCATGCAGCCCCGGGACCTCTCTCAGAACAATCTGAAAACCTTGGTTTAAAACTCTGGGGCGAGGAAAGAAGTGAGTTTGGACACCACAGGAAATCTCCTAAATGACTCTTGACTGAGATTTCAGTGGAGAATTGCTGTGCTTGGGTTTGCCAGAGCCGAAAATTGGTGGAATTACAAAACCCAGAAACACTTCCATCTCAAGACCCAATTCAGCAAAACAGCATAATTTAAACAGCAATTCAGTAAGAAATCTTTAAATGCTAGGCAGGCATATCCGTGAATGTGTGAATTCGCTCTTGTTAATGAGTGCTCTCTGAACACCCACTGGCCCCACAAGGCAGATTAAAAGAAAATGGCACGGCAGTGCTCAGACCTGGAAGCAGGTGGCAGCTCCCCACACTCACTCTTTTCCACTTTCATCCTCTTGGATTCCATGAAGGCAACGTTGAGCCTTTGCTCCGTGTATTCCTGAAGGAGGTCATCTCTTGCTGCCAGCAATTTGAGAGGGTTCTTGGAGGCCTGGACCCGGCGCTTGGGCCTGACTGAGCGTTTATGCTCTGCCACCGAAGAAGTCAACCTGCGGGCAAAGCAGACGTGGCTCAGGCTGTCCCCTCACCCTGTGGACTCAGGATGACAGACTCCACAGTTTTACTTCCTGGTTTCATCTGGGTTAGAGAGCCTGTGACACTCGGCACACACATGCCTACTGCTGCTGTCACCGCCAAGTTCGCAGGGACTCGGCAGATGGCCTTGAAGCCTCTTTGCCCCAGACTAAATTTTCTCTTCAGATATAGCTTTTCTTTCACACAGAGTTAATTCCAAGCTGCCAGCTCGCCAAGGAAAGTAACCACACTTGTGAAGAATATACTAGAATAAAACAGGCCTTCAGTGTCATCTCTGGTCCCCAAGACCATCCCAAGTCTGGGTCGAGCAGCCTGGGGAAGGGATGTGTCAATGATGTGATCTCCCAGGAGACTCCTGTGGTGATACTCAACTGCCGAGTGTTTAGGTCTCTGTGCCAGGAAGCCTTTGTATACCAACACTGTCCATGTGAGCACAAACACACATTTGCTTAACTGCTGCACATCACAACTCTCTATAACAACTTCAGCAGTGACAGCTGGATGGGGAGGAGGTGAATTGAACAGACTGAAATGTGCAAAGCAGTACTTTGCATCAGGAGTAGTTTATGGAAACTTTTACCACGAATAAACTCATCCTTGGAAGACACGGTTGCTCTGTATAGGGAAGACCAGCAATGTGTGCTAGGTGGCTGTGTGCACTTTCTCAGACAAGTGCCCCTACTGCTGCTCACGTTATAGGGGGCTTCCTCTGGGTCACGTCGCACCCCGCTGGTTGGTGGACATTCTGTCCCCTTGACTACATCGCACCCCGCTGGTTGACTACATTCTGTCCCTTTGGTTTAGGGATGAGCTTATGACCCAGGCTGGAACAATGAAGACCACACCTGGATTGGAGGATCTATTAGATCTATCTGGGCCTGACTGAGTAGCCTCTCGATTTAGTGATTAGAGGTGCTCTTTCTTTAGGGTTGCAGTTTGACTCAGCGGGAAGCCAGCCTTAAGAGAGGCCAGGCTGCAGCTGTCTCTGTACACTCAGCGTGCACCTGATCTGAACTGAATTCCTCCGCAGCTGTTGTTGTTGTTGTTTTTATCTGATCTCAGTTCACATGCATTTATCTGGCATCTGCCATGGAAGGAATCCTAACACATAATCACTTTTTATAATGTTCCCGAGAGAAAGCCCATGGATATGCTAATTTTATACACTGCCGGAAGCAAAGAAACCATGGCTCCCGATTTTCTAATCAATTGTGCTACCCTGAGCTCACGTCATCCAAATACCCATTTATGAGTAAGCTCAGCACTGTCCCATGGGGCAGTTGTGGGGTCTGCCAAGCGAGCGCTTGAGGAGTGTGAAATCCCGTCACGGCCTTCAGGGCTGCACAGACATCCAGGACACACGAAGTCCACCTGCCAGAACAGCAGGCTGACCACGTGTGTGCTCTCTGCCCCAGGCAACGTGCATCCTGGGCCAGAGCCAATATCTATGGAGAGGTTTCTGCTCACCAGACTTGGGAGCATGTGAGGGGAGCCGCTCTCAAACTCACTTGGGAGCGTAAGGGTCGAAAATGACATCAAAGTCCTCCTCCAGCTCCACAGGACTTCTGGGTATGTTGTAATCCACGCTGCGGTAGAATTTGGCAAAGGTCTCATCATCATCCAACTTCATCACCTCCTTGACAGATTTGCCAGTGACCGTGAGAACGGTTTCCTGCATCCCAGCAACTAACAACGGTG
Organism: Psammomys obesus; assembly: GCF_907164565.1. Taxonomy (NCBI): domain Eukaryota; kingdom Metazoa; phylum Chordata; class Mammalia; order Rodentia; family Muridae; genus Psammomys; species Psammomys obesus. Next base: position 21,678,105 of record NW_026596117.1, on the reverse strand, counting down.
GGAACAGAAACACCGTGAGGTTTAGAGAAGCTATTGCTGTGACCTTCCTTTGCGATGCTTGGCTTCCCTCTCCAAGTTCCCAGAGTGGGGGAGGCGCAATGAGGTTCAAAGCCCTCCTCCTCTGTAACCCTTGCACCCCAGTTCTCTGTGCAGTGATGGTTAGGATGAGAATCAGGCTGACCCTGCCCACATAAGCACGTTTGTGAACCTGACCCATTTCTACTAGAGGGAAATTAACATTAGCCCTGTTTCATATTAGGGTTCTACAAACCCTTTTCTTTAACGAACTAGGAAGCACTTGGGACTTCTTTGGGGGAGAGTATATAGCTTATGATGCAATGCCTCAATCCTGCTGTTATAGTGCAAAAGCAGCTATGAATGGCAGGTCAACGAAAGGACATAGCTATGTTCCAATAAAACTTTATTTTCAAGAACAGGTAGAACACTGGAGTGGTCATGGCCACTGCCGGCTGACCGCAGGCTCCATCACTGTTATGGCATCATGTTGGCTAGTTCTATGTCATCTTGATACAGGCTGCAGTCATTTGGGAAAAGAGAGTACCAACTGAGAAAATGTCCCCACTAGATTGGACATTTTCTTGGTTAGTGATTGATGTGGAAGGCCAGCCCACTGTGAGTAGTGCTTCCCCCAAGAAGGTAGTCCTTGAGAAATCAGGAATGGGCCATGAGGAGCATGGCAGGAAGCAGCACCCCTCATGACCTTTACATCTGCTCCCACTTCCAGATTCTAACCTTATCTGAGTTCTTGCCCTACTTCCCTAGATGATGGACGACAAGCTATAAGAAACAAACAAACAAACAAACAAACCAAAAAACAAAAAAAACAACCCTTTCCTCTCCAAAGTTGCTTTTGGTCATGTTACTTACCAAAGCCATAGAAACCCTAAGACAATGGTGTGACAGATTTCATTGTTAATATATCTTACCCAGTCACATTAACTATTATATTAGCCTTTATAGTTCTAGTTTTCAGTATTTGTGTAACTTTCAGCCATTAGGGGTCACTGTCAACAGCAGGGGCTCCTGGTATCTGATACTAGATGAATCAGATATCTTTTATCAAGCCAGAAAAGGCTATTTCCGCATACTACCTTTAAAGTGTTTATTGCATTACCCTTTTAATAAAATTTTCTTTTAGAAATTATTTGGGATTATAAGAAAAAAAAATACCTTTTGCCTTAACAGAAACGATGCCTGCAATTCAAAGCTCATCCAAAAGTAGGTTGATTTTTGTACTTGCATAGTGACTGCTCTATAGCATAAAGGAAAAATCACTGAGTTGTCCTTGGATAGGACGGCACCCCAAGATTTGGAGTCATTAGCGAGTGCACTCACTATTGGGTATCCCAAATTCAGGACATTATTGAGTGGATCCAATTTAGAACTCTAATTAGTACCGACAACAATTTCATTTTTTGAAGAATAACAACAGATTTTAAGTGTGTGTGTGTGTAAATTGCTGAAAGGAGTGAAATTGACTGAAGAGAGAAAGTAATCACAAATAGGATTTGAAGAGCTAGCTATGGTGGTGCACAGCTGTCACCCAGCACCTGGTGGGAGGGAATCAGGAGTTCAAGGTTATCCTTGGCTATGACATAAGTTCAAGCCTAGCCTGGTCTACATGAGACCTGATTTCAAACAACAAAACAACAGTAATAACAAAAACAGCTGCAAAACAAAACAAAACTCCAAAAGTTGAGAAGCTGAAAGTTAGGACTTGGAGGTTCTGGGAAAGTAGGGACCACAGTGTGCTGAGGCAGAACAAGCTGCAGCTCCCCTCTGGCTTTGGCATGTACCTTTGTTGTTCAGTCTCCTTAGGAAGGTTTCCAGCTTGTCCAACTTCAGGTCCGATTCCAGCTGCATATCCGGTCTAGCTTCAATATCTAAACAAGTAGAAACCATCAGCGAACAACCACCCCAAGAGTCCCTGTGCAGATGCTCACGTCACAGTGGACAGGGCAACATACCTTCCAAGGGCTTAGAAACTGGAGTCGTGCCCCTTGATTTGTTGCACAGAGGGGATGAGACTGGAGTTATGGCTGTGGGTGATGCCAGACCTGCAGATCACACCAGGAGACAGTTTAGTATCTTCAAGATGCTGGAAGTTCACAGACTCCGGTGAACCTGTACTTGTCCCTACAGTGTGAGCGTACACTGGCGTGCATAGGTGGCCACCAAATGCAGCCATACCTAGGGTTTTCCTATTCCCAGCTGGCAAGCTGACACTCCAAAATGAACAGTGAGGGCATGAGAAAACATATCCACGGCGTGTAAATGGACTGAGAGTGTATGGGCTTCTAGAAGACACTGGGATAAGTGGGATTTAAGGGCTTTTGGGTTGGTGGGGTCCACGGAGGAAGAAGCGAATTTGTACGCTCTCCCACAGAGGATGTAAGAAGTAAGCTGCCTTGTCCCAGGCAGCAAGGCCCTGGGCACCAGCATTCTCTCCAGTCTATGAGGAGGCACTGACAATGTCAGCTTATGGTGCTGAATGGAGAATAACGAAGAGGTCTGCCCTTTCAGAAGAGAGACAGGCAAACACACATCACACCCATGTGGGATTGTGGGAGGGTCACACTCACACAGCTTGCGTGTGCTGGAAATGATCACATGTTCCTTGATGCACAGAGTGGGAAATGCTTGTTCAAACAAAGCCCGAGGGACACATGAAGAGTAAGAAGGAGAATTTGAGTGCAGAGAGGGAACTCGGCTGAAATATGAAAACCTAACAGGAAACTTAGATGCCCTCTCCCACCAAATAGAAGAGACTGGGGAGGGAAATAAATGGAGTGTCTGTAAAGAATGGAATGAGCTGCTCCTGTTCTCTGTATCCTTTACAGTGTGTGTGTGTGTGTGTGTGTGTGTGTGTGTACATTTGTGTGCATGTGCGTTTGTGGGAGTGTCTGTGTGTGCACATGTATGCATGTGTACATGTGCTCTTGTGTGAGTGTGTGCGTGTACGTTTAAGAGGACATAGCCCTCTCCTGGGACGTACTCTCCTGGAACAGCCGGAGAACAATCCCATGAGCTGGACAGGCAAATAGAGCATAAAAATGCAGGAAAAAGGCAGCAACTGCAGGCGGCTGGAAACACAGCTCAATCTTCATTTCCATATATATTTGCAAACAAACATGCATAAATTCTGAAACTCATTTCTACTACCAGGTCAGCACCAAGCTCGTGTCCACGAGAAAGTAAGATTTCTTGAAATACAGTACTGTAAATAAAACCGGGTATCACAAAATTGGACAGATCAAGCCATTACCTAGCAAAGGGGTGATTGAGAGTTTTCAGAAGAGTCCACTGGCTCTAAAGCCAATAAGCCGGACTCACTCAGCAGGCTGATGGTCCCAAAGCAAGTACCCAAATCTGCCCTTCTACATGGACACTGAACAAATCCCATACCATCGCTGCCAGTCAGGGTTCCTGGAAGTGGCCTATTGCATCCCCAGCTAGAGACATTAAGGATTCCCCCATAATGCAACAGGGAATATAGGGTGAAGTTTCAAAGTACTGAAACAATCAAAGCTCTCCCCACAGCTCTTTTCAGTGAATTCTAGCAGCAACAAACAAGGACCTCCTCTCTGGGAACATTTTCACACCTTTCATTTGCAGCATGCTCTGAGTGCTCTTCCTCCCATGTTAGAGTACTAGCGAGATCTTGCGGTGTGGTGACTGTTAGAGTATAAGAATACAGAAGTAGAGAATGTCCAGAGGAAACCAGGAGCGCTCAGAGCCTCCTGGGGAGAAACAACGAAACCCCGAAACTGTGTGAGTGTGCCTTGGAACTGAAATGAGAACCTTTGTGGCTGTTGGGTCGAGTAGGGCCAGGGACTGTTGTATTCTTCAGTCAACAAAAACCGGACGCCATATAGTTGTACATCAAAAAGAACTAATAGTTCAAAAATGGATGTGGTCTTTTATATTAGATTAAAAGCAAGGAAATTATTACCCCCGGGAAGATTTATGACTTACAAGAAAATACACGGCTTGTGCAGGGAAATAGGAATGAACATACTCACTGTGGGGTAGACTGTTCTGTATCCAACCGGGCAGTGTAGGCCAGGGCACAAGGGCAGGGGTACGTGGGAAGACCCCAGTTAGGACTTTTCAGAGGAGATGGCAAAATAAATTAAAATGACAGCTGAGCAAATTGCCATCGGGATACAAATGGGAGCCAGCAGCAGAAGACTTGAGCTCTGTCAGTTCTGGCTGCCTTTAATTGATTTGTGCCTGGACCCCGCCTTCCATTAATACAGGGGGAGGGGTGAAGGGTGAAGGGCGAGGGGCTAGGCTCAAGATTACACCTGACCAAACAGTTCTATGATTCCATGAAGAAAAGCCAGGACCTGCCTCATCCAATGAGCGTAAATGATCTTCTGGTATCCTTGTTTGTTTCAAAGGCTTCTTCCAATAAGATTCAAGTAAACACCCTCCCAAATTTGCCCTCTTTCCTCTTCCCTCCTCCATTCTGCAAACAGCTCTCAAATGCTAGGAACCAGTTAGGCTCTATTCAGAATGGAAGGGTTGAGGAGAAGGAATGCTCAGCTTATGAAGTGAATGGCAGAACGCAAAGACTGGGGGTGTGTAGAGGCTTCTGCCAGTAATAGGAAGTCTGCTTTTAGATAACAGCTCGAGAAATGGGGCTACTGTGTATGGATTCAGCCATGTGCCACCAGACACAAATTAAAGCCCTAAACACCCTCAAACTCTCTGGAGGGCTCTCTGGAGGACCACTGGTAAGCTGGCATGCGACTCAGCGCTCGGCTTCCAGTGTCTCTGAGTTTAGCCTCACAGCAGTTCTGGCAAACCTGAAGCACTAAGTGATCTGCACCGTGCATGGCTTCCTGGAATTCAGAACATCTTCCACACATGTGTTACATGCCTGCAAACTGACCTTTGTGAGCCGCAGCTCACAAAGCTAGGGCCAAAGGGACATAAAAGTTGACTTAAAGAGCAAGAGGGACGCCATGCTAAAATGCCTTTGTTTCCAAAGGCTTCCTTGGCAGGTGAGATGATGGGAAGGTGTGTCTGGAGGTGTGTCAGGCAGCAAGAAGATGGAAACAATTTAAAGAGAGCTGTGGAAAATAACTGGTTAAAATGGAGTCTCTTTCTTTTTTGTTTCTTTGTTTTTGTTTTTGTTAGTTTGTTTGTCTAGCAGAGCTGCAGTTGCTTCTGAAACCTACAGTTGCATTCAGTTTCCAAACAGGTGAGTTCTGAAATAGTGGCAGACTGAATCAGGCTTCCTTCATGGAAGAGGGCAGGGTCTGCAGCAGAAACACCCCACACAACCATCAAAACCCCTCACTCCACACCACTGCAGTGTGAGGCACAAAGACCAGGCCCCTCCCCCTTTCTGCTGAGCTGTCATGTACATTCTACCTCCACCAATGCACGTGTACACAGACGTGTACACACAGACGCACGCACACACACGCACACAAGGCCTCTGACCTTTCTTCACCATTCTTCCTGCCACGGTGAACTGGGTGGAATCGTTGGCCGCGCCCCTGCCCTTCGCCTTCCATGCCTCCTCGCGCACAGTGATGAGGTGCTTCCGCTCTTCAATCGTCATCTGGCACTCTCGACTTTCCGAGACCCGCTGTGTACGACATGCACAGAAGGGAGGAGAGGAGACTGAAGGAGCTGTAAACTTCAGCCCGGCAGCGCCCCCCACCCCCACCCCAAGAGAAGAAACAATCACACATTAACCCCGTCTCCCGACGGCTGGGTGAGTGAATGAGCAATCCATCCCATGGCCACGAGGACAGCGCTAGTCTAGCATTTCATCCAAGTCAACTCCCCAAGAGTTTGAGTGACAAAGTAGGAAAGCTGGCTAGAAGGAATGGAGTTGTAAGATTCCCCAGGACCAGTGGGCCTTCTGGGCACCTGGGGACTCAGGTAGCCAAGGAGCCCAGGAGGTGGCTTGAGATCATAGCAGAGATGACACAAGAGTTCTCCTGTGGTGGACACAACCCACACAGAGAAGAACAGTTCTCAGCATGTGAGCCGCTAACGTGGGTGATTTCAGTGGCCAGCTTCCCTGTCATCTGATCCACGAATCTTCCTTGCACACCCTCATGGCCAGAAGTGACGCTGATGTCCTTGGTAATTCAGATGACATGAAGACCTCGTCCCAGACTAGGACAGCTCAGTGCAATGCATGATCCTAGTGTGGGACTGGGGTAGGCCTACTGAGAATATTATTGGAGAAAACTGACACAACTGAAACACAGATGTGGGCTTGGCAAACATGATGCCAATGTTAAGTCTCTTGGCATGGCATCACTCCACTGTGGACATGGAGGAAAACACCACTGATCTAGGGAAGTACTTTCTGAAGTACTGATAGTGAGCTCACGGCCTCTCCAAAGCACAGGGTGTAGTAATGCCGTGTGGTTAATGACTCAGAAAAGGCTTTCCTCCAGTCAGCAGCTGAGTGCCCCGGAAGCACCTCAAATGTTCTCATGGAAGGATGAAGGTTCTGAGCTTGACATAAAGCAAGTCAACCCAAAGCTTCCATTGTCTCCACAGAAAGAATCTTTTACTTCCTTCCAAATGCAAGTATTAAACATAGAACTTTTTCTTTCTCTGGAAATTTTTATATAACTTGGTTATTTGGCATGTTTGGCCTGGGAAACTCCCAGTAGGCTCCCTTTGACCTTACAAGCTCTAGATATGTAGTTGTGTATTCTCACCCTAATGTATGAAATCTCTCAAAGTGTGAAAAAAAAATTTGTTTGTCCCCTTCTTTTTTGTCTGTGCAGATTTTTCTTTTCTTGTTTGGTTCTGATAAGTTCCGTGTCCTGTGCTATGGCAGATGGATGCTCAGCTGCCTGGAATAGTGAGAGGAGAGGCAAAAGAGGAAGAAAACCTACCCAGCTGTAAGTCCTTCTTTCCAACACAGACACCATCAAAATGGCGGAGAGAAGCAGGGTAGGGGGATGAAGAGAGGATGGGGAGGCAGGGTAGGAGACAGTGGCGCAGTGGGGGAGACAGGAGGACCACGAGCAGCTTTGGGACAGTTACCAGGATGCTGTAATGGCCTGGTTCTTCTCCTAACCTACTGAGAACTCACAGCAAATCTCCACATTCCACCCTCAGCAATAAGATAGGACAGGAGAGTGTAGTCAGGTAGCATAAGGATCAGCAGCAAATTAAGAGACAAAAGCCCTCCTCAGTTAACAAGTTTCACAGGAAGAACTATTGTGATCTGGCTTGTAAGTCTTCACCTTACATTGAGTAAAATTCAACAGCAGACATGATAGGAACATATGCTAAGTAACAGATAAGGCCAAACCACGAAATTCGGCAAAATGGTAAAGAATTGAGCTTTGCCTTCCCTTGAACAAAGATTCTGATCCATGTTCACATGCAGTGTCAAGAGACCTGAAACTGGAGACAATGATGAAGAAGCCCTGTGCTCCGAATTTAAGATTTCAGTCTGATGCTGTTGTCAGCTTCTGATGGACGATGCATCTCACTCTGAGCAGCCTCAGGGAAGGATAGGAACCAGCACCTCACTCTAGCAGCCTCAGGGAGGAGCCAGCACCTCACTTTAACAGCCTCAGGGAGGAACCAGCCCCTCACTCTGCAGCCTCAGGGCAGGAGAGCATCTCACTCTAATAGCCTTGAGTAGGCAAAGAAGCAGAGGACGCACGCCTCAAGAAGTTTCTGCCCTGCTTTAAACAGCCTGTTTCCTTCTCTGTGCACGCTATCATGAAACACCAACATGCCACCACTTCTGGGGCAAAGCAAAGGACTATCTTGATCACTGAGAACAATGAGAAATACCACCATGTTAGCACGTTTATCTGGTTAAACTGTTAAGAAGTAAAAACACATGCTGAACATGTCCTAAAGTTTGAGGTCATAAAACTTAAAAGAAATTCTGAACTTGAATGTATATGGAGAAGCAAAAGCCTGTGACAGCCCACAGAAACTGAAGAAGAATGACGGGAGAAGATTCAGTTTTAATATTCAAAGATATAGAAGTTAGGACAGTATGGCACTGACTATATCAGCAGAACAGAATAGAAGCCTAGACCCATACACCTACAGTGACTGAACCTTGAGCAGAAAAGAGATAAAAGCAATACAGTGGAGAAAAGAGTATTATTAAGAAGTCGTGTGCTGGAATGTTTGTAAAACAAAAACAAACCTAGATTAGATCATATAAAATTCACAAAAACTAAGTGGTTCGTAGACTTAAATGTGACATATAAAACTATAAAACTCCTAGAAGATAACAGGAGAAAATTTAGACATGAACTTAATCACACTCACTCACTCACGCTCCACTACTAAAATCAGATCTATGGCCTCAAGCATGTTATTTTTCCCAGGCTGGTATGATCACCTTTTAGGTAGAACACCAAAGGCACGGTTCATAAGAGAACTAGTTGGCAAGTTGGGTTTCACTGAGATTAATAAGCTGCTCTGTGAAAGGCTCTGCCAGAAGAATGAAAGGACAAACCACAGGGTGGGAAGAAAGATCTGCAAAACTTATTTAACACAGGACTGTTCTCCAAGACACACAAAGGATTCTTCAAACTCAGTGACCAGGAAACAAACGAACAAAGCATCTATGTAGGTACATCACCAAGAAGATACACGCACAGAAAATAAGCTTGTGGCCATACATTCAACACCACTGTGAGGACTCACATATTAAAATGAGACTCTGGGATGTGCCTTTTGGAATGGCCATAATCCAAGACACTGACACAAGGTGCTGTTCTAAACTCTGAGCAGCCTGACCATTCTCTGGGTGTTGAGGAATACAGCCACTGTCAGCAGCAGCTGGGAGCTTCTTATGAGAGCGAGCGTGCTCTTCCTGTACAACTCCTCAGTCAGGTCTGTTAATATCTGGACAGTAAGGCTTCTGTCTTAACAAAAATTGCACGAGGGCTTTTGCTTATCGCTGCTCTACCCACAATTGCCAAAACTTGAAAACAACCAAGGTGCCACCAAGCACGTGAATGGCTTGGTCCATTCAGACACATTTCTCCTCCCCAGCACTGAGGAGAAATGAGCTGTGAAGGAACAGGGCCAAATGAATTCCCTGTTTGCAGCTCTAGCAGGTGGGAAAAATCAGGGATGTGAGAATGATGGTTAAGGGACACAATCCTGTACGGTAGCTTAATGGTGGACAATGGGGGTCTGAGCTGAGTGAGGGCTCACCAACAGTGAGCTGGGCAAGAACACCCTTACCAATCCTGCCTTAGGACTGAAAAGTCAGAGACTTTAACCATCCTCATGACTGTGAGGGGAATCCACACTACTGGATCCACCTAAAAATTTGGCATGAAGGATGGGGTGTGGGTTGGCCTACTTTGAAAAATATGAAAAAGTTAAAACACATGCATGATAACACACGTATGCACAATCACCCCCTTTCTCTGCACACACAGTGAAATGCCACAGATTGCTGCTTAGTCCCCAAACAAAGCCTTCTCTACCGCCCAGGAACTGCAATGAGGCTTAACATGTTACAGGCATTTCCTCACCTGATTGACAGATAGGAAAGACAGGTGTTTATGGGCGGCAGGCATAGCAGGAGAATAAGTAGAAGCAAATACAGGTTCCTATAGGGCAAAGCAAGAGGATTAGAGGGAAAACCGGAAGAAGGGCAAGGGCAGGAGTGGGCGAGGGAGCAGGGGAGAACCCAGAGAGACAACACATTTTCTGCCACGCTTAATTTTCTCATTGCAGTTTTGGTTCTTCCTTAGAACCTTCCTTTGAATGTCAGTGCTGAATGACATTCATCCCACACTGCCCAGTCCATGCACCTGAGCCAGGGTTGGGACTGGACAAGCTAATGGCAGATGACCACAATTCCTATGTAAGTATGTATGGATACTTACTTAGGGACAAGACCGGGCTTTTCACCAACAGTTTAAACACTTAACGTAAATGATTAGTTTCTTTATAGAATTTTCATTATGTGATTTAAAAACAGTTTAAGGACACAGGATCAGCTTCCATATTGGATACAGAAACAGGGATGGCCTGGGGCAAGAAGCCATGTTAGCCGCCTTAGGGACAGTTACGTACGACTGCCCCTCCGAGTGACTGGCATGCTCCTTCAAAGCTGGTTGCTTTGGTTTTCATGTTTCAGATAAGGTTTTCATAGAGCTTTACAGGGAGCTAGCCAAAATTACAAAGTTACTGCGACACTGTCCAGATGGCCTGCGTTTACCTGAGATCCTCCCTTGACATTAAAAAAAAAAACAACACGCTATGTAGGACCATGAACTGAGTACTCAGGATGTGTTAGCTGCTTCTATGTAACAAGTTTTTTCCTATACTGTATATGTGTGTGTGAGTGTGTGTATATGTATAACACATATATACACATAAATATGTGAGTTTTCCCACTAAAATTCCCCATTTTCCCCCCCCAGAGGCATGGATCTGAGGATTCTTTGTAGTGTTCTCAATGTAGAACCCTCTCTTTGCTCTTCTGCCTCCTCGCTGTGTGTCTAAGCTTTGGTCCACCAGGGGAACCCACTGTGTTGGTCTCGGAAGGACACCTGCATTAGAGTCAGGCTTACCCAAAGCAGATTAGAAATGGCATTATCATCTGTAAATCCTCCTTCTTCCTACAGGTTAAAACAAATAGGAGACATTGTAGAAGCCCGAAAGAGCAGAGTCTGTGGGCGTGATCACTCTGCCTGGGTTCAGTTAGTCAGAAGCATGCATGTGCTCGCATTCCGGGGCTGTGAACAGCAGGCAAACTCTCTCCTCGGGGACATGACGATGACTGTGAGCAGACATCGCCCAACAGCTCGCTCTGCCTTCTATTCTCCCCCATCCACCTGCTTTCTCCTCAGCCGTGACAGACAATTCCATCCTGAATGTGGCAGGGCTTCCTTCCTTGACTCCCAGGCCTTTTTGGTGATATCTGGGATCTCAACCTTAGCTGACCTCATTAGAACAGCAGCAGAAACGGCAGCCCCTTCCCACCCAGGACTCATACAGATACAGAACTGAAAACAGACAATTCTCTAATGGGTTTTGACTTCCTGGGAAAAGTCCCAGACACTGGATGACTGCACATGCCACAACAGTGACCAGGCCAAGCAGGGCTGGGTTTTACTCATGATTTGCTAGAAAGAAAGAAGATGCCTGGCAGGCTGCTCTTGAGGACCTTGTTTTGTTTTCCTCTCTCTTGACGGACATGGAAACAAATCCTGCTCAAGCACACACATGTCCCTTGAAGTGTGACCTGGTCTGTGCCATGGCTCTATGGCTTTGGACCCTTATTGCTAGTATATATGCCATATCACCCAGACTTACGCTAACTGTCGTCCAGGGGCCAGGCATGGGCTGTGAGGGGCAGAGGAGGAGAATGGCCTGGCTCATTTCCATGGGAAGCGAGGCCAGCTAGGGATAATTGTGCTCTTAAGAGTCATTTCATTAACCTCCATTTGGAGGAACACAATTAGAAGGCAAACAACTGCCCCCTCGGGCTGATATTTGAGAACAAAGAGGGAAAATCCTCACTGTCTTCATGAGCCCAAATAGGAACATAGTATCATATAGGACCCAAGTGAGGCCTGGGTGGGAGCACCCTGCTTTCTTTGGGGACAGCCCCCTTTGACAGAGGAAGTGATTACAGATCGTCAAGGCACTTACTTATTTTGTTCTTGTTTCTTTGAGGAACAAAGAATCATTCTGTAGCCTGGGAAGGCCTGAAACTCACTATGTAGCCTAGGTTAGCCTTAAACACACGGAAATTCTCCTGTCTCAGCCCCCTGAGTGCTGGAATTATAGGTGTGCGCCAACAGGCCCACTTCAGTCCCTAACGTGTGTGTGTGTGTGTGTGTGTGTTTAAAATAATTTCATCTTGTTTTTTTGTATATGGGTGTTTGCTTGCATGTACATGTCTGTGCACTGAGCACGTGCCTGATGCCCACAGAAAGCCAGAAGAGGGCATCAAATACTCTGGAGCTGGAGTTACAGACTGTTGTGAGCCCCCATGTGGGTGCCAGGAATTGACTATGCAGTCCCTGAAAGAGCAGCCAGTTCTGTTAACCACTGAGCCATCTCTCCAGCCTTCTAGTGTCTTCTCTAGAGTCTTACCAAATCCTCAAAGTTTTAAATGACCAATGTGGTATTAACATAAATAGGAATTGATTTTGCTGTTGTGGTGTGTGTGTGTGTGTGCGCACAGAGGCCAAGTAGTGTCTAAGGCACCACTTGACCTTAACAGAACTTGAGACTTCCCCTGCAAGGGACAAGAGCTGAAAATAGACTGGCTTAGCGTAACTTCAAAGAGTTTATTGTCTAAGCCAAAGTGAAGTAGGCCAGTGAGAAGCCTAGGAACAGCGAGTTCACCATGGCTGCAGAGGCAGGGGCCCAGAGAGCCCTGGGTGGCCCTAGCACATGCAGGTGCAGGCTGCACCCAGACCCTTGATGTTTCCAGCATTGGGTTTTCCATCCCAAGAGTGAATGCAGGGGCAGCCCGAGTCTCTCACCTATGGGAGCTCAGCCAAGTGTCTGGGCCATTCAGACTTATCCGCTACCCACCATGCTCCGGAAATAACATGAGCCCTCACTCTCATATGTGTTTGAAACACTTCTGCACCACCATAGGGAATCCATCTCACTCTGAGCTTCGTGTCTGTTACCACCTGACAGAAGGGGTCTGCATCTTTCAGAACAACTGCCTGGGAAGTTGCATTGTATGCAGTGGTAAGCTCTGCTACTCAGGTGTGTTCTCTGTCTGAAGACTTTAGAAGATTCTAGGAGTTGGATGGGTGGGTGTGGCTCAAGTGTGTCATTCTGCCTCAGCCAGCAAGCACATGTGTTCCCACAGAGCCAGTGGACAGGACATCGTGACTGAAGCTTGGAGAACCAGGCCAAGGCTGATGACCACTCCATTTGTGATTCAATAGTCCATTGATAGGCCAACACGACATGTTCGCACATGCGACTTAATTGATATTCACGTATAGGTCTTTAATAAAAGCCTTACCTCATCATCACGAAATAGGCTTAAAATTAGGCAGAAAGTCCTCATGGACCAAAGTTACACCCTTCATTTTTATAACTAGGTCTTAAATCTCTGCATAGGAAATTTAAGTCCGTGTTTGATATGTATCTTACAAGCCATGTATGAGAAGTTGTCTCATTTGAAAGACTTTACTCACGTCCTAACATCAGACTTCACTTAAAATTCAATAGTGAACCACACTTGGAAGCTTAGGCATTTGTTTGCTGAGTGTGGAGCTGGTCTGAGGCCTCGGGCCCCAGCCTGGACCTCAGGGTTAGTTCTAGCAGCATTGTGACAAACTGTTTCCTAAAGGCAAGCATCACTAGTGCTGTGAAACAGGTGTCCTTATGCCACACTTGGTTCCTGAGACACACCGGCATGTTAGTGAGGTAGGCAAGGACGTACTAGTGCCATAGAGCAGGAGGTCCTTATGCCACATGTGGCTCCCGAGACACACATGCATGTTAGTGAGGTGGACAGGGTACCTTCCTCAGAGACTGCTCCTCCTGCATGTGCAGGCCGCTGGTGGCCTTGCCGTATTCCTGCTTCCGAAGCAGTCTGTTCTTCCAGTCTTCCTCACCACTCTTCTTCAACAGCGCCAGCCTGGAAGGACAACACACCAACGGAGAATTCAGCACCACGTTCTCAGAACTTACAAGAAAACTCCTTTCCAAGACGGTCCCCAAATTTCTTAGTTGGCTGGGAAGAAAAGCTGAAACTGACTTGCCAGGTAAGAGACGTCAGAGAAGAGACATACCGTCATCCTAGCAAGGGGAGAGACAATGCTGCCTTCCTCGTGCCCTGGGGTGAGAGAGAGCAAGGCCAGAGGCAAAAATAACTATCCTGGTAGTGAAACGCCTTTCAGCGTGGCTGCCTCAGGAAATAACACCTGAAGCTGAAAGCTGCAGTTCCTTGCAGACAACATTGATTAAAACATGAAGAACAGGAATGAGTAAGGGCAGAAGTTATTGCCAAACAAAGTGAATTATACTCATGTGTGGAAATTTCAATATGAGGGTCTGCTTTGAACAATAAATATATACTAATAGAAGCAGAAAGATCGGGCATGTTGGTATCACACTTCAACAGAAGGTAAGTTACAATGTCATCAGCTGTCTTCTGGTCTCAGCTCTGGTCTTTCCCCTACATTAACTTTGTCTTTACGATGTATCCTCATACAAAAACACTTTCTAAAAACCCACTTTGAAAAATTATCAGTTCAAGGGAAAAAAATCTAGCAAAAAAAGAATCTTATTAACGGAGACTTTAGCTCAAGCACGGCAAGACTCTGCCTAAAGCTGCTGGCACATTTTGTTTTCTCTGAAGAGTCATTTTCCAGAACAAGAGGCTATTTTAGACATCTCAGCCATTTAAGTTCAACAGAGTGGGAGAGGCAAAGGGCAAAACGGGGCCTAGGAGACTCACTGAGGCTGCTCAGGGAACCTGAAACCTACGGGTAACAAGCGAGGTGGTGAGCTCCTGCCCCCGTGCTTTCTGACAGGGGACGCCTGTGACCACACACATGACCTGCAACAGTGGCTGCCAGGAGCCAACGAGCTGTGCTCTGGGTTTGGATTGGTGTGACGGGGCACGAAATATCCCCACCCACATGGGCTCGGCCCTTGGCTGGTACTGCTGTTTGAGGAGGTTGTGGAACCCTTCAGATCTGGGGCTCAGCCGGCTGAGTAGAGCTGTAGGGGCGGGACTTGGGGTCTGTAGCCTGACCCCAGTACTGGCTAACGAGTTCTGCTTCCTCTGAAACATGAGCAAGCTATGGCACAAGCCCTGGTCTCTGTGGACGGCGGCTACCTCTGTGTGTGTCCCCCACAGTGGACTCTACCCTCCCCTCCTCCATCTTCCCGGTGGCTTCTTGTCAGGTATTCAGTCCCACCCATGAGAGTGGTTACTTTAGCTGTCACGATCTCCCCTCAGGCACCTTGTCTTCCCTGCCTTGTTTGTCATGCGTGACTGGGATAAGGGGCTCTTCAAGACCCCAAGTGCTAAATTTCCTGATTCAATCCAGTAACTGAACTGGAGGCAGGATGCCCTACACTCTGATAAACGCTTGTTCGCTCATTTGCTGGTGTTTCTTGGATGGAATCCAGGGTCTCAAACCTGTCAGGCAAGTGTCCAACTGCTGAACTACATATGATAAAAGAGGTCTGCTGGGCAAATAAGCAACCAAATTCTCTATTGAACAAGAATCCATCATATTTGTGCATCATCATCTTTTAGACTTCCTGTCTCTCTATCAAACAATGTAAAGAGGCTCTGAAGAACTCCATGAGGGACACAGAACTTTGCCCTTTGGGTCTATCCCTCTTCAGGCTCTTCCTTCTTTCGTCACCTCTCAGTCCTATGTGGCAACAAATGAGACCGCCTTGCTGATCTAATATGTAATCAGATTCACATAGCTCCAGGTATCACTGAATCTTAACTTCCATGGTTCTACAATGCTAACATGGCTACTTCATGTATCTGAACACAAAATCTGAATTTCTTCACATCTTAACTTTAGTTCTTATCAAATGACTATTATTTATTCTTCCCCCGTTACTCTGAATGTGCCTATCTGAGTGCAACAAGGACCTTAAAAAAATCAATTATTAAAAGAAATAATCACAACTGTGAAATCTGAAAGTGGCAGGGGATGTCTTCCAGCTAGCTAGAGTACCGGGCCTTCATACACAAAGAGGGGTACGCCCAAGCATCGCCTGCAGGAGGCACCCACACTTCCACGCACCCTGCAAACTGCTCTAAGAACCAGCCGCCCTCACGTTACCTCTGACTCAGAGCAGGCGTTCTCGGGCTTCACCTCCACCAAACTGGATTTATAGAGCACAAACCCTTACCCTGGTCCTTACCCTCAGGAGCGCGGACCATTGCAGACAATGTAGCCCACAAACGCTCCTTAACAGAAGCATGGCTTCCCCTGGGGCTGCTCTGACGGACAGGAGACTAATTCACAAAAAAGCAAACTGCACAATCTAGAATCGCTGTCGCCTTCCTCATAATCCCCTGATGTGCACAGACATCTCTGAGAACCGCATGTGTGTTCTCATCACACAGAGTCCGAAAGCAGGTGCAGACAGGTCAAGGTCCCACTGAGCCAGGGTCCACTGAATGCTCTTGGGAGAGGTGGTGTGATTCCAAATCTTGCCCCTCAAAGTCCCGGCTGTTTCCTCCCACAAGAAGTGGCACTGAGCAGGCACACAGTGCCTATGTCTGTCCGGAAAAGCAGAGCTTTCCACGTTTCTCGTAATGTTCTCCCTTGTCCCATCACTTCCTCAGAACCATCCAGATGCCATTCTAAGGCCCTGGTAATTTGCTTCTCAATATGTTGGCTCCTTCCACATTAGAAACTTTCAGAGACCCCAGAGCAAGCAAAATAATAAGGGAGAAGCTGCTTCAGCTGAGCCCACACAGTTCTTGGCCCGGCCCTCCCAGAGGGCAAATGATGAATAACCTCATAATAACACACAGTGAATCTGCGTGTGTCATGCTGTCCCCTCTCATTTCCTACTTGGTGTTCAACAAGCTGGGGAGGGTAGCAGGTATGTCTAGTCTTGTTCTCTACTATGGCAATCTCACAGTCCCTCCTTCATCACCACTGCAGAGGGCTAAGGTCTGGGCTGACATGTGATGTAAATCCCCTTGTGCCGTGCCAACAATTGTCAGCGCTTTTAACCTCTGCCAAGTCTGAGGACTGTTTGTGGGCTGTGATATGGAGGGCTGGGGCATCTGCCTAGCCTGCGGCTCCATACCCCAAGAGTGGCATAGCATTAGCCTGCTAACATGGCTGCCTGGCCCGGGGCCAACGGGACATGTGCTCACCAGGCTGCCGTGGGAATGTCTACAGCTCCTGCCACAGCCCCTGCTCTTCAGCAGGCTTCAGAGCCTGCTGGATAATGAGAACAAGTTTTTCCAGGCTCATAACTGTCAGGGCTGGGTCAAGCAGGGGACAGGCAGACCACGTGACCCTAATATCAACTAAGGTATCTGCATTTCCTCTTGAGACATTTCAGAGAAACAGAAGCATCATGGACCTGGGCTGAGCAGCACTGATGAGTGACTGCATAGATTCTGGTCTTTGCTAATGAGGAAGTCAGAAGAGTTAACTACTAATAACAAGCTATTGGTCTGCATTTGGTTCTTATCTGGAGCTGAAGACTGAACCCAGAACCTCGTACATCTAAACACGTGCTCCACGCTGAGTCCTGGCTCCAGCCTCTAGTTATGATTCTTTTTCTTCTTTTTCCTCCTTCCTTTTTCTTTCTTTTCTTCTGATGTTATGCAGTATGCATGAGTGTGTGTGTGTGTGTGTGTGTGTGTGTGTGTGTGAGCCCTGACATCTGCCTGCCTTCACCTGTGAGCACTGGAGTCACAGATGTGTGCTCCACGCCCAGCTTCTACCTTCATGCCAGGGATTCAAACTGAGTTCCTTGGCTTTGAACAGCGAGCACTTAGCCTGCTGAGCCGTGTAGCCAAGCCCTTGCTGTCTTTGTATTTGAACGTCTCTGGTGCTGAAGACCCAGGCTGGAGCTTGTAGCTGCTAGGCATGCACTCTACACTGAGCCAGCCCTTCTTGTCTAGTCAGTTCGAGACTGCTCTGGTTTGAGCACAGTGTGCTTCCTCGTGTTAACTGTCCATACAGCGGTATCATGTGTGGACCTGCAGGGGATGAAGAGATACTTAAAACAATGGCTGCCTTTTTCTTGGGAGTGAGTTTATGCTCTGGATTGGTGATCAAAGAGCTGCCTCTCTGGCTTGTGGCCCCTGCACAGGTGTTTTGGCTCTGTAAAGCTCAGGCATGAAGTGCCCTTTAAAAGGTCTGCTGTTGAAGGCCTGGTCCCTAGCTGGAGTCAGTCCTGGAGAGTTGGAGGGAGCACTAGGGGCCAGGCTCCCTCACTACATGAATTCACCCCCTGGCAATTCAGGATTTAATGGCATTTTTAGGAGGTGGTAGTCATTTCTAGATGTGTGGGGTCCAGTGGGAGAAAGTAGTGGCAATGTTCCTACAGGTGCTATCTTGTCCCTGGCGCACTTCCGTTGGCTCTCTAGCCAACCAGGAACTGAAGTCTTTGAGACAGACAAAGTAAATCTCTTCTCCATCAGATCAGGCCTCTGAGGCAGCTGTCACAGGGAGGAAAGGTCTGACTCAGTCAGCCCCAACTTCCCTGCATGTCCAAAGGTGGCAAGAGGCCCTGGCCCTGGTGTGGCTGCTGATGTTCGTCTTTGATTTCAGCAACTGTGAGCCAAGTACATTGTTTTGCTTTCCACAGTATTCAACCCCAGATACTCCTTGAAGCATCAGAACTGACAGCTGAATCAGGACAGATAAATAAAGGTAGAACCTCTCTCTGTTCTACAGCAGTATGAGGACTTGCTGGGAGCTAAAAGCTTCCATCTCAAAGTGGGGTGCAGAAGAGCAACAGAGGGGCTCAGGGACTCCAGCTAACCCACAGCAGGAATGGCGGCTCTCCGCACCTTTCCGTCATCTTCTCCCCAGAGTGGAAAAGGGCAGATGAGGTGGCTTTGCAAAGGCCTGATGGACTTCATAAGCGTCCTTCTCTAGCTTATAGAGCTATTTGGTTCATAATGCTGTTTTAAAAAGTCCTTACAAAGGCCATTTGGTTAATCCACTGGAAAAAGAATCCCAGATTTCACTCTGGCAATGGTTCAAACTGGACGCTCTGGACATTGTCATTGCTTTTCTCATTGCTGTAACAAAGATACCCAATGGGGGCAACCTACAGGAGCGCTGGTCTCGGCTGATGGTTTGCGAGGGAAACAACCTGTCATGGTGGGGGCAGAGCTCATGGCAGGGAGTGTGTGGCCAGAGCTCCTCACACCTCAGCAGACCAGGGCACGGAATGGGACTAGACACACAGCTGGGTTGCAATCTTCAAAGTCTTCCTCTAATGACTTACCTCTGTCATCCATGCCTCCTGCCCAACGAATTCCCTGAACAGTGTCACTAGCCAGGGACCATGTGCCCAAACTCGTATGTATATGGGGGCACTTCAGACTCACACCCTAACCCCCCATGTCAGAAAGATGAAGAGAGGAAAGGGACCTGGGCACGTGCTTCCCTACGCATCAAACACATTCTTTAAAATGAGCCCAGGGGTTGTGATCTTGCCCAGCGTATTGAGTACTCAGTGTTGAGGGTGCTAGGACTCAGTCCTTCCTGTGTCATATGAATGAAAACATCCCCCACAGGGAGTAGCACTATTAGGAGGTGTGGCCCTGTTGGAGTAGGTGTGGTCTTATTGCAGGAAGTGTGTCCCTGGCAGTGTGGGCTTTGAGGTTTCAGATGCTCAAGTCAGGCCCAGCGCTTCTCTCTCTTTCGGCTGTCTGCTGATCCAGATGCAGAGCCCTTGGCTGCCTCTCCAAAATCATGGCTGCCTACATGCCACCGTACTTCCTGCCATGGTGACAAACGGACTAAACCTCTTAACTGTAAGCCAGCCCCAGTTAAATGCTTTCCTTTATAAATTTGCCGTGGTCAGAGTATCTCTTTATAGAGATGGAAATCCTAACTTAGATGCCTCTTTTGGTAAATCGCAGCATCACAATAGCTGGACTAAGAAAGGTTTGAAGGACCTAGAAGTTTATATGTCACCCTGGGAAAGGAAAGCAAAGCCCCAGTAAATGTTTGAACAACACCCTTATTCTCAATAGGTCAAACTTCATATTTAACAAAGAGAAGGGTCAGAGGCACACTCAGGGGACCTCCTCACCTGAATGGTAAAGATAGACACATGGGTATTTTCAGTGATGTACATACAAAAGCACCATCAAAGCCTGGGGAGGGAGTAGGAAGAGGGTGTCTTGGGTGACATATTTCCTATTGACATAGTTTCTGATAGCCAATACAACTGCTAAATAAGGGGACCTTGTCTTTTTAAAAAGCATATGCTAACAATGAAACAAAGTAGCTGAATATTTAGCAAGTATTCCTAACAGGATTCAGGATTCCTGACTTGGGTCAGAGATCTGCCTGAGGGGCGAGGCAACAGCTGCAGAAACCCATAGCCTGTGTCTGGACTCACTTCCAGGGAGGTCACAGAAGCACGGTATCACCTTCTAACTCGCCCACAAAGCGCGGTGAAGAAGCCATGTTCCACAGGAGCTCAGCTTTAAACAGAGGAGTTCTCCCAAGGTAAAGCTCACAGAAAGATACAAATCAGCCAGAGTTTACTGAAAACACACAGGTGAATCAAGAACTCTCACAGCTGCTGCCTAATGTACAGTTTCAGGGCCAGAGCTGGAGCTCGGTGGTAAAGGGCGTGCCCAGCAGGTACAAGGCTCTGGGTGACATCACCAGCATGTGGTGGGGTAGGGGAGGGAAGAGGAAGGAAGAAGGGGTAGGAAAGAGGAGAGGGAGACAGGAGACAGAGAGCGAGTGAAGAAGTTAGAAAAGAAGGAAGGTACAGAGGGATAGAGAGATAGAGGAAAGGAAGGAGGGACAGAGGGAGGGAAGGAGGGAAAAGAGAAAATTTCTAAGTGTTCAGAACAGTCATCCATCTTTGGCTGGTGAGATGGCTCAGCACACCAAGATCCACACCTGAGGTTGATCTCAGAACCCATGTAATGGAAGGAAAGAAGTGATTTCTGCATTTCTACAAGTTGTCCACTGACCTTCACATATTCTGTACCACACGTGTAAGTACACACACACACATACACACACACACACAAATAAATAAATAAATAAATACAATAAAATTTAGAAAAAAGCAATTCATCTTAATTCCTATAAAACATACCAAACAGATTCTAATCTCAAAGACACTGACCCTCTATGTGACTTTATCTGTCTTCATCCTGTATTTATTTTACCAGACAATCAGAGGGTGATTGTACCTGCAGACTGATGTTTCTTCAGGAGAACAAGGCTGGGTCTTGGTTCCCAGAGAAGTGGACACGGAATAGAAACACAGGTCATGGACGAATGAGGCGCCCCAGCCTCTGGACTGCTAAGCTAGGTGCAGCTCATGTCCTTATGGCCTGGCCTCCCAGGGTTATTTTAGCATCATGGCACAGCCCCTCCCAATTCTACCTGCCAGTCACCAGAGGGGCCTGCCTACCTTTCTTTGATTGACATGGTTTTGCTGGGTGAATCCAGGACAGTCTCGCCTGCTGGCACTTTGACTTCTCCGGCGGCAAACATGGCAGAGGGGTTCTTGAAGAGCTTCTCTGCTATCTGCTCCGAAGGATCCTGCTGCTTCCAGGACCCCAGTGTTGCCATCTGAATGGAGGCTTTCCCGGCAGCCGGCGCCGCCTGCTCAGAAGCAGGCTCTCCAAACTCTGAGAATGAGAGGGAGTCAGAATCGCTCCCCCCGCCCCCACCCCAGAATCTTCCCAGCTGTACACCTCCCCACAGTACAGCACCAGAGTCCGGCTGCGGGCACAGGGCAGCTTCCCCAGGCCTTCTATGCAGAACCACAGTGCAGCCCACTGAGAGAAACAGCCTGAGCCAGCTGGGCTGCCGACGAACTCGGCACCCTCATTTCTAGTGAGCTGAACTCACAGCCCAAGCCTGTCTCAACTGACAACTCTCAGTGTGTGCAAATGGAAGCAGCTTGGTGTCTGCGCAGACAGTGCACTAAACTGTATGGTCAGGAAGCACGAAGAGTTTGGAAACCTGGCCGGTTCAAGTCCTTGTTCTCTGTGCTTGCTGAGCGCAGGAATTTTGTGCCATCGGTTTTAATAAAAGGAGTCACCACAGCTCAGCGCTCGGAAGGCTACCGTGTACGTTAATGTCACTGGTCACCTGAAACACTCAACCAAGGGCTGTTAAGAGCTACAGCCACTTTTGCTGACACCATCAGTTCACTGACCTGTCAGATTCGAGGGGAAGAGGGATCTGGGGAAAGGACTAGGCTCACTCAAGTCCTAATTCACGAGTCTGCCAGACAGCAAAGCCTCAGAGAGCCTGGGAGCTGCCTTACCTTTAAGCGAGAACTTCCTCGTGACATTCCCCACATCCGAGCTCTCCTCCAAGGCCTGCTTATCCTCCTGGTCCAGGGTCTCCTGCCAACTGCCTTTAGCAGTGGAAGATCCCTTCAGCTCATCACCCAGGTGGGCGACAGGAGGACCAAGCTCCGCGCTTCCTCTCCTCAGGATGGTGTGTTTTGGCTCCTTCTGCCCAGCACCACCGCTGACTCTACCAGGGATGGGGTAGGAGGGCCCAGCCTCCTCCTCCGAGGCCCCGCGTGTTTGGATGTCGCTGTCTCCCGAGGTCAGAGCGTTGCTGCTCTCCGGCTCTGCACACTCCCCCAGCATTCCTTCGCTCCCACAGCGCTCTGCGCGAGGCCGCCAGGCTTGTGGCTTGAGAATGCTTCTAACCGGAGAGTCCGACGTTTCCGAGCAAGGGGGGGACTTATAGTCAGGGGCGGCCACACTGTCTTCAGCAGCCGGCTTCGTGCGAAGGTCCCCGGCATACGTGGGGGCAGCTGCAGGCGTGCTCACAGCTGTGCTCACAGTGGGGGAGAAGGAGATGAGCTTCCCGCTGCTCTGCACCTGGGGGGACACGGTTTACCAACACTGTGGCGGGCACAGCTGGGCACCGCACACCTGTACTTCCGCCTGCAGGCCCACCATCCCGGCGGGGCACTCGGGACACAGTGCGAGCCAACCTTCCGAGGAAGCGGCTTGCCTCTGCCGTCACCGGCTCCCCGAAGCGGACTTATCTCAAGGGAGCTATGAAGACAGCTGAAGAAAAGCGAACCCGGGTGAGGCTCTTCCTTAGAGATGAGGCTGCTTACAAGCCTGTTGACCCTGTCCTGTGTCACGAACCCAAGAGCAACACTGTGCGGCTGTATTCAGAGCACATCCCCCCCCCCCCCCCCCCCCCCCCCCCCCCCCCCACACACACACACTGGAGTTACATCGCACGAACTCACCTGCTCCACCTCTCCCAGTGTGACCGGCTGAGTCTGATACCTGGCATTCAGCCTCCTCTGCCGCACGGCTATTCTGTTTCTGGTAGAAATGGCTTTGGAGACTGGCTGGGACAGTTTGTTAAACAAGGCCAGCTTCTCGGCTAAGCTCAAGGAGGAGGAATCAGGTTCACCTGGCTCGGCAGACTCTCTGCCCTCGTTTGCCTGGCCCCTGGCTAAAGCCTTGTGGTGAGCTGAAGCCTGCAACCTGGAAGGGAGGAGGGAGAGGCAGCCTTAAGAGAAAGGCAAGCGGAAGCCCACTGCCAGGTCACATGTTCATTCTCCTACCTATGTCACTTATTTTGTCAAGGGTTGGTCCTGCCCCCGTAGATCTGGGAGAGGGCAGGCAGCTGTTTACTGACAGAAGGAGACAGAGAGCAGCAGGGCCAGCTGGCTCTTAACTGTGAACCCTTTCTATGAAGGAAATTTCCTGCAGAAGCCACCAGTGCCAGCCTGGACCTACCTTCCTAGAGGGAAAGCCCGGGTGGCTCCCACCACAGGGAGGACAGGCAAAGGCAGAAAATCACCCCTCGGGGCAGACATCCTCCATGGATGCAGCTGGGGGAGGTGCTGTCTTCATTTTGAGTGGTTGGGGGAAATATGGTCTCCCGCCAATGACAGATCCTGCGAAGCAGCTTTTTCTCTGTCAAACTCGTGGTTTTTAAATATATTTCCCCCACCCCAGGTTTCTACCAGTTTCAAAAGTTACTTAAATCTCATTCTCCGTAGCTTGAAAGGTGAAGAAAATTTCAGGTGGTTAAACCTCCCCCAAACCACGCTGGGCATGTGCAGGCCAAGTAGCTGCAGGTAGACAGACCTTCTGCATGGGCAAAGCCTGCAGGGCCATGATGCTCAGCGCTAGAAAACAATAACAATAATAATAGCTCCTACAGCAGGGAGAGGAGGAGGCTTCCAGCCCAGGAGGTCAGCGCGGTTCTCAAAAACGTCTTGGAGACAGCACCACCTCTGCCCCGGCAACACTCTTGTAGGATATTCTGCTTTTGCTGTTACTGAGCACTGATCCGACCAGACCAGACCACCAGTCTCCGTGTCCAGATATGTCAGGAGGACAGCGGGCAAGTGAGGACGCCTGAGGATTGGAGCCTTCTGGGGTCCAAGAGTGCAAACTGGAAGGGCAAAAACCATCTTTCCCAAGACAGCCCTGCTTCTGGATCAGGCTGGTTTATTCTAGTTCTGTCATTTTACATCTCTGTCTTTTTTTTAGCTTTTGTGTTTTGGCTCAACACAGTTAAGACAAAGGGGATATTTATATGGTTTATGAGCATAATTTTAAAACACCATAATTAAAACTGAATCCTATAATATCTATAGCCAAGCTTAAAATCTAATGGCATCATCTCCTTTCTCTAAATTAGAAAACAGTAGTATTTGGCTTAGGTCTAGATTTGCGTATACACATATTTTTAAAATAACTACACCTTACCAACACTTCAATATTCATGCTAATGCTCCACTTTTAAATTAGTCTTGACCCGTTAGTATTTTAAATGAAAAATAAGTTTTTGAAGAATGACCATTTTTATGTAAAAAAAAAAAAGAAAAGAAAAGGATGAGTAAGTGAGTTAGTGTGATTCTAGCACCAACACAGGAAGCAGGCAGATGAAGTATGGTTCTCACACAGTCATGAAGTTAATGGCACCTTGCACGGTATAAAACATTTCGGGACCACTCACTGCACTGACTTGTCAAACACATGAAAGTCACTCAAGGCTCTAGATGCCCCCACTGCCCAGCACCTCGGCACTGCGTGCTTCATGCAGCTACGTGTGTCCAGTACCTGGCGGGCTGCCCAGGGCCTCTAGCTACAGTGGGGCTAGGAAGTCTCGCCATTACAGGATGGGTGACCCCCCGGCAGGAAGCAGGGATAGGTTCACTTTAAAAGCAATGGCCAAAGGAGGAGCATTCATGAGGAGAGAGAAGAAAAGAAGCGTTAAGGAAAGCATAGCTATAAATCCAGAAATGCAAACAGCAAATATTTCACCGAAAAATATTTGTTAAACACCTTTGAGGGAAAACGAGTCGCAAAAGAACTTGGGAAAGGAATACAGACGGAGGGAAAAGGAGGCACAGGCTGTCCAGAGGAAAATGGGACAAGAAGAGGCATAAGCTTGAAGGGTCAGCTTACAACAAAACTGCCTCATTTTAAGAAGTCATTTAAAAAGCCAGTGTCCACCACAGCTGGTCAGGAGAGCCCAGCCACAGCCTACAGTGTTCTTCGCGGTGAAGCTCTTACAAGTGTCTGCTGCTACAGTGTCTACCAGCCAGTCAAGGGAATTGTTTTGTAAACAAATGGATATGCTGAGAGTTGCTTTAAGCACACAGATGTGCACGTCCACACATCAAGGCGTCTAGCCTGGGGTGCAGCTCAGTGGTAGAGCACTTGCCCAGCATGCACAGCGTGGGTGAACCCCAGGAAGGCTGCTGACCTCACAGCAGGTTCCAGCAGCAAACCTGCAGAGCCAGGTTCTCAGGGATGCCGCCCCTCCGCAGAAATGACTATTTTTAAACTAACAGATCTTCAGTTGATTTTGAATGAAGCAGTCACAGCGATCTGATCTGAGCACACCTGAGCAGATGGCCCTGGTGCAGGCCTCTCGTTTAAAAAGTGCCTACCTGCCAATTACCTCTTAGACACTTTGACGATGGCTTAACAACAAAATAAAGGCTTATCTCTGAGAGGCGTGTACTAGAATATTTAAGGATCAAATGTCCATGGTGTGACTGAAAATAACAGATGTGGAGAGTGACGGCCTAGGAGCCGATAACCGCCGTAGGTCAGGCTCACTGCGGTTCATCTGCTTTCATGTTTGGTATTTTCATTGTGAAAGATAAAACACAAGGATTAAAATGCTTCAAAGGTAACCTATAACATGTATATCCCAGAAAAACCAAAGCAAAAATGAGTGTGAGATAGTGCCTCTCTCTGGCTTCTAGCAAAACTGCCTCATCCTTATAGAGCATTCTTGAATGTCCCTGTGGGGATGACAGCACAGGCCAGGCTAAGAACTCCCCCAGAGACGCACGTGGCTGCAATGACCACTTCCTCTGTGGTGATGGGCTGGGTGTGTGAGCGGTCCTGCAGGCGACGCAGCCTTTGCTCCACGGCTGCATTTCTCGAATGCCTCTTTGGTACGCTGTGCTCATCGAATGATCTCTCCATTTCCTGCAGTTAGAAAACATTGTGCAATCTGCATGAATTCAAAGAAAAAAAAACAGCAGCAACAGGTGTGTGTCTACTGCTATTCTGAAGGAGCCACGGGAGGGGACAACAGGGGACACCAGCGCCATCAGAAGGGAACACTGCAGACAGCTGGGTGGCCCGGACCAGCCAAACAGGTCGTGATTCCAGAATGCCAACTGATGCTGCCATCGGTCCCAGCCAGGTACTTCGGAAAATGAGAGGTGGGGCTGGGCGTCAGGTTGTCTCCCAGCCCTCAGAGAAGGTTCCAGAATTCTGTCTCTTCCTCTTTCTCATCCCTGCCTCCAGGTGGTGAGCGGCTTCCTCTGCCACCTGCTCCTGTCGCAGAGTGCTAACCCATCCCAGGCCCAAAGCCAGCTGCTCACAGAGCAGAACCTCTGAAGCAGTGTGCCGAAATGTGAAAGATGTGCTCACCTCGATCTCTGCTACAGTAAAGGGCCCTGACTGACTCAGCATGGGAAGAGAGCAGGAGCTACAGGCAAGGAGAGCCCTGAAGCTCTGGGAAGGGTGTGAGGTACCAGGGCCCGGGGCTACAATTTCTAAGCAAAACCATTTGGCATGCCTTACCCTGAAAAGCAGCCTCTTGGCAGCAACACTCAGCTTGGCCCGTTCATCCACCTTTTCTTCATCTGTAAAAGCCACGAAATAAAAACTGAACATGATTAGAAAGTACACACTTAGCCTCCGAAATGCTTTTCGAGACTGACTGGGCGATCGCTTGAATCCAAGAGGAGGTGAGCTGACATTACAGCTGGGCTCTCCCCTGAGAGGAGCCTGTGCTGTCTCTTCGGGGAATAACACTAACACCCATCGCAATTCAAACTGTGTCCCAGCAGCCATGTCTACTCTAATAGTGTGTCTAAGAACAGACCCTAGGAACAGACTGCCTTGCTGAGTGCCAGTCACCAGTAAAACCTGCTTCTTTAGTCACAACGGCTGCTCCATACTGCTCACTGAACAAGCTTCTTAAATTCGATCAAAAGCTAAGGGAAGGCTTATCTGAGAATTTCAGCAAGGGTTCACAGCAAGGCAACTTGAAAGAAAGCAAGAAACGGATAGACTTCAGGCTTCCTCTCCCACAAAGCCCCAAATCTTGTCTTAAATCATCTGGATGAGATATGAAGGAATAAAAACGAAAAGAGATACTCGCCGTCAGCCACTGGCATGTCTGAACCCAAAGGGTACCTAGGAGAGACAGGGACAGAGAATGACAACGATTAGTGGTGGACACCCAAGCTGCCCGTGAAACATAATGCCGAATGGAAAACAGATGCAAGTGAACCATCTTCAAGATTTAAACCACACACTGGTTGTGGAACTACCAAACAAGTGCGAGCTGACACTGTGGAGCGTGCACACACAACCCCAGCCTGGTGCACACCTTGTGGAGAGAAAGTAGCACTGACAAGGAGTTATGTGGGACTAAGGGCACGTTCCTGGTGGACTTCACAGTTTCTACACATTAGCTTCTGATCATGTCATACAAAAATGTGAACATAAAAAGTAAGCTGTTTATATGGAGAGTACAAAATTCCTTATCTCAGTGGAAGATGCTCAGTTCAGACACCAGTTTGATAAAAGCATTCAAAGAACCAAAAGCCCGAAGGAAAGCTTCTTCTCCCCTGATCTGCGGGCAGTTTAGAACTGTAGAGTGGTGCTAGTTAGACAAAGCAACATTCTCTGGAAATACATTGCATTAGCAAAATAAGTTTTTCTCCCAGCTGATATGGAATAGTCCTGGAATCCTATGCAAATAGCATGGGGCCAGCCAGGGTAGTGGGCTCCTCATGTTTGAACTGCTAGTAGTACACACATGTGCCTACCTATCTGATTCCTTCCGCTCGGCTGATGTTATAGGTTGAGTTCTAAATCGTTCAGAAGTTTTTCTATTTTCACCGGGAGAAAGATAGCGTCTTGGTTTCCGAGACCCTCTCTCCTGTTCCGTGGGCAAGCCAATTCCTTCAGCTGACCTCTCAACCCGGGATTGGCTTTTAGGACTACAGGGCAGTGAGTGTAATACAGGGAGAAGGAGAAGGAGAGGGAGAGGGAGAGGGACGGGGAGGGGGAGGGGGAGGGGGAGAAGAGAAGGCAGGGAGAGGGAGGGGAGAAGGCAGGGAGAAGGAGGGGAGAAGGCAGGGAAAGGGAGAGGAGAAGGCGGGGGGGGGGGGAGAGAGAGAGAGACAGAGAGAGGAGAGGTTTATGCATTTCCGTGAGTCATGACAGAGTGCTCGGGTCTACATGCTACCTCCATGCACATTTCCATGTAACGTTCCACAGACCCGCTCCTCCAGATCCCCGTTAGTAGGCAGAAGCAGAATGGTAGTGTATGAGCCATTTCTTGTACACTCTGCCCTGCACACAGTTGTGAGCTAAGCTAACAGGACACACCGCAGGTGAAGAAGTGACTCGTCTGCCAAGGACGTGCAAATGACATATTGGAAGGCCGTCGGGAACATAACCTACAGTTCAGGTCTCTTGCTGGCTCTGGCCGACTCCAGAAACACATTTCTGAGCTGGGCGACAGACACTCTGGTGTCCAGCATGCCGGCTTCTGCACCAGGCCCCTCTGCCCTGGAATTCCGCAGCTCCAGCTCTTGCTTTGTGGCTGCATCCCTGTGTCGGGGGGCCTGGAGCTGAGGGGGACCCGTGTAATCTGACAGGGAGCGGGCCAGGACCTTACGCTTCTTTGGAGAGGCCTCCTTTGTGTGACTGCTGAGTGTGGCATCGTGGGACACAGGACCACTCTGGACATACAGAACCATTTCACTCCGGCCAGATCTCTGAGTGGGCGGATGGTGAACTTGCCGCTCTCTCTCAGGTCCTACAGCGATGGAGCGAGCCGTGGGCTTATCTAAATCTTCAGAGCGGTCTTCGTGGCCTCTCACAAGCCTGTCATCTTCGGAGGTCAAGAGTGATTTGGGGCTCTTCTCCAGAGTTTCAGGGGAGAGCACATCTCCTGATTTAGATTCACAGATATGGAGGATGGGAGCATCCCTTGAACCACCTTCTAGAATCTTCAAGGTGGTAGATTTTATGACATTTGGGGTGGCTGGTCCCACCCAGCTGCATTCGGATGCACTTTCTGGGGTGTCCTTGGTCACCAGCTTGATGGCATGAACAGGGTCAGCTGGCAGGACACAGCTCTGGCTTGGCCGCAGCGAGCTCACAGCTTTGCTCGTGACCCTGTGAAAGGCGGAGCTTTCTGACTGGATAGACAGGAAATGCGCTGGTACTGGCTGCTGTCTCCTTTGAGTTAAGGACTCTGAAGTGAGTTCAGGGCTGCTGCGAGCACTCTCCTCCTTGACCAATTTTTCTCTAACTTTAACTCTTAAGAAAAAAATAGGATTTATGTTTCGATGTACAGTAATCAACAGAGGGGAGCAAGCATGCACAGACCACAGACTCTGGAACCAACTAGGAGAGAATGTGTGAGAACACTTTTGGGCACTGAACACTGACACCTAGCACTTGCCGGTGAAATGGAGGGAAATCTCCAAATTTGCACTCATATTCTAGTGTGGCCCAAAAGTTCCATTCCCTACAGAGCTGAGGGTCGCATGCTCTTCTGGGGAGAACGGGTTTACTCTAAGGAAACACCTCACAGCCCTAGGAGGCATTACTCATATGTACCACTGAAAGTGTGAGGATCAAGGATGCTGTGCACAGGCCTAGACCCAGGCGTGGGCTGTGGGTGGCTGGCTGCTACGAGGAAACTTACGCTCTTGCAATAGACACAGCCACGTCACTGGCCACTGGCCACGCGGGGGCACTTCTGCTTTCTACTGAGCTAGCATCACCTCCTGTGAAGCACTGAGCACACACTCACAGGCTTTGGCTGCTAAGGCGACTACATCATCTGACCACGAGACAGGGCCCATTTGGACACCATACCTCACAGCAACATCAGGAAGAAGTACTTCGGAAAATCCTGGGCCCTCATCTCCCTCCCGGTGCTGTTACACCCTAATTAGAAAACAACCTAAGGAGGGATTGTTTGATGTTTTGTAAGTTTTAGACATTTGAGAACAAAACAGAAGTTATTTCAAAAGCTCTGCAGAGGCCCAGAACCATGGCTGGGCCCCACCTATCCTCTCAGCTCAGGGCTTCACCTTTACAGTGAAACAGTGGGCACTGTGGGACACTGCTGCCCGTGTGTGAGGCCTTGTATTTGGTCCCCACCACAGGGAGAGGAAGGACTAGTGCCACAGGCACTGAGGCTTCTGCGGAACACGAGACTTCCTACGTAGCAAAGATGACACATTCCCCAGATGAGCACCCCGTCCGGTTCTTTTTGAAATGCCAGCCTGTACCGTGTGAAAGGGCAAGCCATTTGACCTGAGGTGGACGGCTGGCCAGATAGACACAACTTTCAAAAGGTACACAGACCTCTTGGGAAAATGTAAAACTTTCATTTCACTTGGAGGAGTGAGCAAAGGTGATTGTTTATAATACACACATTTTAGAATCACCTTGTTTAGGCCTAGGTTGCCCTATCACATTCATGAAACATGCTCTGCTTTCAAATAGGGCATCGTCGGTAGACTTCCCCGAGGAAACATCAAAGACACACATAAAGGTAGTCACTAAGCTTGGGGAAACACTCTGAGCCACCGCTGTCTGAGAAGAGGCAGCCTTGGAGGGCACTGGCCAGGACAGCGAGCTGCAGGCAGGCTCCCTGGAGAATGTGTGGTCCTTGTCTGAGGCGATCTCAAGAGAACAAAGTCACTGTCAAACTCAGTACACAGGACCTTTGTCTGGCCAGTGACTTGTTCATTCTTAATTCTTCCGCCTCTCTCCATCATGAAATGATTGGAGTGTTTGTCTGCTCTTAGGCCGCATGCCCTAAATTTAACTATTGAAAATTAGCCACTGGTTTAGGAACAAGGAAACTGAAGTTGGTGCAGAAAAGGGGTGTGGGCAGGGTAGAATGGCCCCGGAGGAGGGGTTCATTACTGCCTTCTGTTGGCCAGTTCCGTAGCGGGTTGGTGAGAAAGTGAGCAAGCAAGGAAGTGTGTGTTAAGTTAGAGAAAAATGAACCAGGAAGGAGAATACTGTCAGTGTGGACAGGGCAGTCCAGGAACACTCGTGATTAGGAGGCACATGTGTTCTTTTTGAACAGGTGATTTTCAGAGGTGTTGCAAAGAGGGAAGAGCAGCACTAGTGTTAGTTAAGTGTGGCAGGGCAAGGAGAGGCAACAGGAGCAGGAGAGCACCGCAGTGCGTCAGCCACACACTTCCAACCTGAGATGTACCTGGAAGGCCAGTTGATAAGTGAAGGTGTATCCCCTTCGGAATCTTTCTGCAGAAACCACTCATGCGTGGGCTTCCCTGTACTGCCATGCACAAGAAACGAAACTTTAGCACACTGCTAGTTCAAATGGCAATGCCCACGCCCACATCATTTTACTGTAAGCAACACCCGAAGGTAGCTTTTAGGTAATAGATATTTTAGAAGCAGGCTTCTAAAAAGACATTAAGTACAAGGTACTTTCGAGTTTAAATTCACTTCTTGGAAATTTTTTTTTTTTTTTTGGTCATTTGACTCTCTACAAAAAAAAAAACAAGAAGGGAAAGTAAATAAATCCAAGGCCACCAGAAAAAAAAAATGGGTTTTAGTCACAGAAGAGTCTGTTACAGTCACGCTGTGTTTCCACTTGTGAGAAGTTGGAAATAAAATTTATGGCGACTTAACGTCCATAAGTTTCATAGAGGTACACAGATAAACAGACAATTCTAAAAATTGTCCATGTGAAAGGATACATGCCAAACAAAGGAAGTAAATAAAAAGAAACTTGGTGAGAGTGAATCTCTTTTATATATTTACCTTTCTTTTTTTTTTTTTTTATCAGTTACAAATGTCAATTTGCAACCTGGGTCACTCAGACAAAGGTCTACTTAACTCCTATTAGGTACAAAGTGCAGCAGCATGGAGAGGGTTCATGCTCACCAGGAACAAGTCCCATATCCCTTAGGAAAGCATCTGGCTTACACATTTGTCCCTCAACTCAATCAGACCCAATGCAGGCTGGAATGTGCCGGAGTCCTTAAGACCAGGCTGAGATGCTTCTGATAAAAGCAACAGGCAAGGAAAATCTGTTGATGTAAAGTAGCCACGGGGGAACAACACACTACAGACTGTATCTTCTTATTAACGATTTACAAGGGAAACACAGAGAGCCACTGCTGAATCCGTGCAGTGACCACGGTGTAGCCAAATGGCTGTTATTCCTGCCTCAACCTCCCCAGTTCTAGGATTACAGGCATGAACCAGCACAGCACAAACCATAAGTGATGGTTCATGCAGTGCCAGGGATTGAACCTGGGGCATCATGCATATCAGACAAGCACTCTACCCACTGAGCTACATTCTCCAGACTTAAGATTCACTTGGGAGCCTCAGGAGTGAGCCTCAATTCTGTTGTACAGAGGCCACCTCCACCGGGAGAGGACAGTGCAGGGTCCAGAGGAAGAAGAAGGAAGCAGAAACCCCAGGTGACTGGATGGGCTTTTCAAGTGTGATTGGCCAGTGGAGAACTGGGTTCCCAGGAAGTAGAATTCCCCCTCTGTAGCTAGCTAGAGCTACCCAGTGAGACCCTGCTGCAAAAGTAAAGGAAAACAAGTAAACAAAACCTCTGTGGCAGCACCCTCACGAAGGCAGCTGATTCCAGAAGGGTGGGATTCTAGTGCGTCATTCAGTTCACTCACTAGTGAGAGTCCTGTGTGGGAGACTGTGGCTCTGAACACCAGTGTGGTTTCAGTGATGGCCAAAACCCTAGACACGGTTTATACTGAAATCTCACATGCACACATTGGCTGCTATATATTACAGGCTGACATTTTAGGAAACACATTCATACTTAACTCAACGGAACTGCCACTTGCCAGTAAAGATACAATGAACTGAAGAAAGGAACAAGTTAACCACGTATCAGCAGCCAAAGTTGGTGGGTAAGGCTGAACCACAGATATCTGGTATAGTAAGACATGAGCATCGCTCCCGCATAACAGAACGAATCTGTGAGGAACGACAGGACACTCCTCCTTCGAAAACAGATCTGAGACCTGCTTACAATGCTCTGCCCTGTACACACACACACACACACACACACACACACACACACACACACTGTTATGTTGCTGAATTCACAAGCAGCATTTCTCAAGAACAGTGTGTGTGTGTGTGTGTCTGACATACATTTATTAAGCTTCTGGTATATACAGGATACAAAGCCAGATTAGCTCTGAAAAATAACAAAGACAAGCCAGGCCATCAAAATCTTACCACGGCAGGTAAAAGAGTACGGCTGTAATCCCAGCACTACAGAGAAAGACATAGGTAGATGTCCGTAAGAGTTTAGCTCATCTCTATAGACTAGCCTGATCTGTATAGGGAGTTTCAGAGCAGCCAGAGCTATAAAGTGTTATCCTGTCTCAGGGAAGGGGGTACGATTTACTTGTGCCCAGGTGCCCAAGACTGGCCCTTTTCAGGCCATAATCCACCAAGGGCAACGGTTCTAAGGTCAGGTGTCAGCCCTGCTCTCCATGGCATCTTCACTGTCAGGTTCCAGCCACTCAGGACACAGTCTGGGAGGAGCAGGGCTGGGGAAGGACTAAAGTGTAACGATGAAGAGGTAACAAACTAGGTGTGTCTAGAGAGTTGGCTCTCAGATCAGGGTGTCCAGCTGAGTTTCATTCTCCTCCCTTTAGTCATATGACATGCTGAGAATCCACAGGCCCACAGCAGCTGGGGACCCCGGGTAGAGAGTGTCTGTGTTTCCCCTCACAGAATAACGATTATGTGCTTCTGTCTGCCTGTCTCTCAACAGGGAAATAAAAGATGCATAGAGGATTGAACAAGAGTTTGAAGTTGCATAAAGGGTTAAGCAAGAGTTCGGGATTCAGGACTTTGGTAGAAGAAGGTGCTCATATTTTGTAAGCCTGACTAATCCACAAGATTACCCGGCACACTATACCCAGCAACAATAATACAGTATTGTTGGTTAAAAAGTACTGACACTTTTGTATCTACACTCACCCTTGCTGAATTCACCCAGGAACAGGAACAGGAACAGCCTTCTCCAGATGATGCCAAACTTGCACTTCCGAGGGTTTGAAAGCATCCGAAAAGTGGGGCTGGGCCTGCCTTATGTCCCCCATTTCCTTAGAATGTGTACTCTTCACAATAAAATGTACGACAGTTCCCAGGCATGTGCTAGGATGAGCTAAGGCCCCTACACCAGCCATCCCTCTATCCAACATTTAACTTAAAAGCCTTCTCATTTTATGCAATAATAAATAATTCCCAAACAAATTCATCACATAGGTAAATACTGCCCTAAAACTGTTATCAAGAGCATTTTTCACACAAGAACGTGACAGCAAACAGTTGCCATAGGAAAATCTGAGATTAGGGTCTTCATTGCTTAGATGGATGTGTGTTTTTCTAAGTTGGCATCTGTTGGGTTTCTTTGCTCTCTATGCGAAACATCTGGAGGGGGCTAGCTGGCAACTCAGCACAGCAGGTAAAGGCGCTTGCTACCAAACTTGCTGACCTGAGTTTGATCACCAAGACCCATATGATGGAAGGAGAAAACGGACTCCAGCAGGCTGTCCTTTGCCTTTTACAAGCACAACAGGTCACAGTACAAACCCACATGTTCGCATATGAACATGGACAAAATAAATGAGATGTAATAACAATAATACGTTCAGGATTTCCTTTTACAGAACTAGCTAAATTAAGCACTGCACTCCACTATGAAATGTGTGCCTCAAGGCAAGGCACCCCTCTACAAAATACGTGGGAATGGGTCCCTCCGTTTCTCAGCATTTAAGTCCCAATGCTGAACAAAGGCCCTGAAAACACCTCTTTGGACTTACAGACTCTGATTATCTTAGCAGCTGGTAGCTAAGCATCTGAGCCTGCATCACACTCCACCCAGGATGACGGGCACGGGGCCTACAGGACTTCAGCACTTAGAATGCCTGCCTCAGGCTCATCACTGCCGCGTCAGAGGGCGTGGGTGTGTACACTGTGCCCCAGGGAAACCAACCAGGGATGCTCCCAACACGTCCTCAAAATGAACGCAATAAACAGATGTCCACGTGTGTGTGTGTTCATACAGATGTACACATATCTGTGTGTTACGTGCATTTTTTTTCCCCCAGAATAAATTTGCTTGACTCCAGGTTCTCAGCCCTTCTCATGTCACCCACAAAGCCGTTGCTTGTTCGAACTGAAAAGGGTGTTTAGGAATCTACCCAGACATTCAGCCTGACCCTTTAAGCCAGGTATTTAAGCAAGCAGCGTTTTAACATGAATAACAATTTTTTTTTCAACATAAGTTTAGAAACAAACACTAATTCTCTCCTGTTATCTGACTCCTGGGGTTTATATTTGACTTCTTTAATTTTCCCACACAGGAACTATTGCTGTGTTTGGCTGGTCCTTTTATCCAGGGCTATCTCTCATGTGGCTCTCCTTACTACATATATATATATATACAGTACATACATATATACATTTACACATATATACATACATTCACAATATATATGTAAGTGTACATACATACATATATGTATGAATATATATATATGTTGTATGTGTGTTTGTGTGTGTGTGTGTAGCGATGCCTTACTGGACCTTCAGTATTTATCAGTTAGACTCTACACCATTAACAGAGATTCCACTCCTGCTACTGTGTCTCTTCCTGCCTTGCGCTTCTAGGCATCAACCACCAAACGCATCCCCTCAAAACTGAAGTCTTAGGCATAACCACAAAGCAAACAATAGGATAAATTAGGTTGGGTCAGAAACATAGAAAGATTTTGGGGCTTCTGTGTAAAGTGTCCCCACGACACCTGTTAGTTTGCTTGAAAGAGAACTTAAGGCAGTGAAAAAGGAGAGGGGAGACGGAGGACTTGGAGACCACTTCTAGCTCTGGTAGGACCTGCTGGGATACTGCAGAGATTACAAAATATCTCTGCAGTGGATGGAGGCCCGCAGGGACATCTGTGACAGCCAAGGAAGAACAGGTGCTGGGTGCTTACCTGGCTCGGGCCTCTGTGGGCAGTGGCAGGTCACCAGGGTAGCTTGGGGAGGCTGGCTGCTGTAGTGGTGAGCTAGGTATCTGCTTTGGGGATCTTGGCACTTCCGGAAAGGAAGTACCTCGCTCAGAAAAGAAGGCAGGGGAACCATCTTCGGCCATGGGTGTCTCTTGGGCTCTTCTCTTGTTCTCCACATTGAGCAGCCGCTCGTGGTCTGACACACGGGGGCTTCCTACGGGAGCACAGTCCTGGGACTCCACCACGCTGGTCCTAGGCCCTGGCTCAGTCCTGGAGTGCTGGGAACTGGTATCCTTGCTCTGTTCTTCCTGCCTGTCACTTTTTCCTCGTCTCTCAGCTGCATCCAGATCCTTCCGAGACTTGGTGTATCGAGACAAGTATTCAGAGTCGACTTCAGGGTCTAGAGTTAGCCCATACTTTTCTGCTAGCTGCCGTCTCCTCTCTGCTTTATACCTTGCGATCCTTTCTGCTTTGGACTCTAGGCTGTGGCTGTCCATGGAGCCGGAACTATGGATGCCCGAGGTTTCTGTGCAGTATTTAGATGGAGTTTGCTTTTCTAGGGAAGACGCAGGAGTGTCTTCCTCTTCATTGGATCGTCCTACAAGAAGAGCACAGGATAGAACACAGGAGGCCAGGCAGAGCCCTCCACGCTGCCCTGCCCTCACAGAGTGCCCAGTCTGAAGGCCCTGCATCACATAGGTTCACTGTCAGAAAGAGCCTGGGGTCTTCCAGGAAAAGTGCAAAAGCAGAGAGCCACACGTTCTCAGACCCAGCACTCCCAGGGGCCTCCCGCCTTGCTCAGCATTTATTCCCCTTTATTGTTATGCTCTGGTTTTGAGTTTATCATCTCACACAGGGTCAAAGGCCAAGTTCAGGTTCTTCTGGAAAAGACAGCAGACATCTGACTTTCTGTGATTGAACAAGAGATGGGCTGTGGTTTCAGACTACCCAGTGTGGTAGCTGCTCTTATAGCTGTGGCTTTTCCCACTTGCCCACACACATGCAAACACACACACACATCAAAACATTGAATATTTATGAGAACATTTGAGACCTTTAAGTCACTTGCTAGGCTGTGAAATTAATTTCTACACTGCTCTAAGTAATACTGACTCATTCACCACTTGGAGATTTCTTCAACTGTTCCTCTTCAGTCCACTTGAATGAAGTACATGCCTGCGCTTTCAAGTTTCCCATGACTTCTTCTGACTTGTAATGAGACTAACTAGAATTTACTTTGGGGTGTGTATGAAATGGAAAGAGGAATGGGTTCTTTCTTTATCTCTTGGCTAACTCAGTTCCCAATATCTTATTAAATAATTCTTTCTGGGTTGGACATGTCTATAATACAGCACATGGCCGAAGCAAGAAAAGAGCAAGTTTAATCCAGCCTTGGCTACATAACTTATGCCTAAAAAAAAAAAAACCCTCTCTTACTCACTACATCTGATGTTTAAGTTATGTGTTGTATGGATAAAAACATACACGCAGATGTTTGTTTCTGGGTTAAGATCCTGGTAGATTTATCTATTCTTGGCTCTTCATGTAGCGCCCTATCAAAAACCACAGATGCTATCAAACTGTAGCATCGTGCCATGAGATCTCCAGCCCCCTCTGAAGAGGAGACTGGTAAACAGTGGCTGAAGGAAGCACCTCAGGGCCTGATCCTAGGGCTGAGCCAGGAAGCTCAGCACTGAGAGTACTGTGCTCTCTGAGGTCAGGTGTGGCGACCAATGTCCATAGCTGTGACTGGGCGCGATGAAGGAAAAGCCAAGTCATGCTCAGCATGTTGAAAATCAATATGCAATACATTTACACAGATGAAAATGGAAGGCCTTGCTGCGTGAATCCTGAGATACTAACCGCAATCATCCAGAGCCTAGCTTTCTCTTCGCGTTTCCTGTTCATGTACATTTCCTGGGCATTTAGTGTAACCTATGATGCACATATCTCAATCCTTCCTTTACAGACAGACAGCTGCCAAGTTTCTGACAGCAGATTCTGGGCTGAGTCATGAGGGTATTTGGAGAGGTGGGCACGTACCCCTGATGAGTCCCTGTCTAGAGAGGTCTGATGGCCAGAATACTTAAGAAGCTGTAATATACATGTGCTGTGGTTGGATATGATGGTTAACACTCATCACCACCCTGACTGGATTGAGAGTCATTTCCAGAGAGGTTTAACCTAGAGGATAACACCGACCCTGATATGGGTGGTACCACCAAAGAGGCTGAGATCCCTCACCGAACAAAAAGCTGAAAAAGAACAAAGTCAGGGGAGCAGCACCAGCTCCCATCCCCCGACTCCAGACTGTGGGTGTATGTGACCAGCTTCCTCCCTCCCTAACCCCAATGCCAGGCCTTCACTGTGGAGATGGTCCCCTCAAACTGTGAGCCAACATAAGCTTTTCCTTCCTGGCACGGCTTTGGTATTTTCCACTGGGGTATCAGCTTCTCCTTCTCCAGCACCAAAGGACCATGAGGGTCATGCTGTGGCCCGGCAAGCGCCTGGCAGGGTCACTACTCACCAGTGTGAGGGCTGGCGGGGTCTGTGGCACGCATGTATCTGGGAGTATCTTCCTCCAGCAGCCGATGAGTCACCAACCCTGGGCAGCTCTGCAACAGGATGGGCTGGGGATCATTCTCGATTCCTTCCAGGCGCCTGGCAATTCTTTCTTTTCTGCACGGCAGACCAAGGGAAAGAAAGCACAGCGTGGGCAGAAGAGCCAACACTGCCGTGGTAAACGCCTCCCCCCACCAGCGGCCCGCCGCAACTTCGTTACCTTTTCATTTCTAAAAAGTCTTTCCTTTTTGGTTCGAAGATTTTTCTTAATTCTGCAACTACAGCACAGCAGAAAAAGAACGAAAAACGGTGTACTGGTTAGTGGCTCTGAGTCGGTTTCATTCATTCACTCGTGCTGCGACATAACCACACTGGACTCAAGTGCCTGCTCTCTGCTCCCGCATGACACTGCCAGCTTCCTGCTCTCCTGGAGTTTGTTCAGGTAGGAGGGGAGGCACTAAATAAGTAGATGTGCACACAGCCCCCTCCCCTTCTCCCTCTCCCACTCTGGGCTAGCAGGCAAACTCACAGAGGTGAAAACAGTGAGTCAGGGTCACAGAATTGCTTAGCTTGCAATAAATACCTCTTTAGCAAGGCGGGGTTTTGTTTGTTTGTTTGTTTGCAAAGAATATGCCATGGGCTCCCGGCGGGCCACGGGCAAGCTCCTATAAGTGGCACACACAGCCACTCCTACTTCATCCTGCCATTTAGCGTGTAAGCATCTGTTAGCTCCTGAGTGTGTTCTCTTTCACCACAGTTGGGATCAAGTCCCGAGCCTCTGCTGAGGCTTCACCCGAAGGAAGTGGTGACATTTGCTTCTAGGAGGGGGATAGAATCCTCCTAGAGTCACTGGAGACCCAGGAAGAGTGCTTTGCTGTGACCGAGGGTTCTAGCAGGACACTGACTACGGGGCAGACCTAGATGACAAGCAACCGCTTCTTTGGAAAGATGGCCAGTGTTGGCAGAGAATGGCTCTTAACTTGTCTCCATCTTCACTGCATCAATTCTTAAGAGCACCTAAAGGCATGGAGTTAGCAGAAAAAGAGGGAGGGGCCCATGGGACAGAAGGAGGAGCTATCAGGACAAGGGGAAAAGTTGGCAGGACAGGGTGGGGGTGGGGAGGAAGGAGTTAGCAGGAAAGGAGAGAGTGATAGTTTACAGCCAATATTTTGAAAGGCTGACTCATAGGAGACATGCTATGAAGGGACAATAAAGACATGACATTTCACAAGGGCTGGGCCTAAGCCACCCCCACACAAGTAGCAGATGTGTAGCTTCGTCATCATGTGGGTCCCCTAATGATTGGCGTAGGGGCTGTCTGACTGTGCTGCCTGCCTTTGGATCCCTTTCCCCTAGCTGGGCTGCCTTGTCAGGCCTCAGAGGGAGAGGATGCTTTTAGTCCTGCTCTGACTTGATGTGCCAGGGTGGCTTGGTACCCATGGGGGGAGCTTCCCTTCAAGAAGAGGAGGAGGAAATAGAGAGGGGTTTGTGTGCTAGTAGGACTGAGAAGAGAGGAGGGAGGGGCCTGCAACCAAACTGTAACGTGATTAAATAAATTAATGAAAAGAAAGAGACTGAGAGAGGCACTAAAAAAAAGGACATGACATTTAATTAATTAGCAACAACTGTTGCTCTGCTAGGGACTGAACCCATGGCTTCCTGCATGCTCGTCAAATTACCCTAGCCCAAAGTGACCGCTTGAGTTTCTGTTGTTGCTTTTCAGTGGCCATTTTAACAAAAGAGTCAAAACCGCACAGAGATGAATGTGATTTTTCACACCGGCCTTTGTGCTCAGAGACTGAAGCCTGCTGCTTATTTTTAAGTGGCATCTGCCTGAAAGCTCTTGCTGCTGGGGATGGAGGCACGGCTCAGCAGCTAAGAGCACTGCCGCTCTTGCAGAGGACCCAGGTTCTATTCCCAGCACCCACATGGAGGCGCACGACCTTCAGTAAGCCCAGCTCCTGTGATCCTGACGCCCTCATCTGACCTCTGCATGCTTGGGGCACACGTGCACACACATACATGCAGAATAATCAGTGATAGCCCCAACCCTAAGCCTTTAAATTCTTTAAACAGTTTTTGTGTGACTTCAGACTTAGAAGTCTCCAAGGCACACTTCCTGACACGCTAACTAACATTTTACTATTTTATTCCTTTTACCTTTCTGGGGATACTTTCATTATACCCTCAAACCATTTAAGAGTAAGCCAGAGTATACCTCTGCATCCTAAGATCCTTCAACTCAAATTCCCCAGAAACACCTGATAAACGTGTGTCCTAAGGTTAGAGCCAACATCCATGATTCAGTTCATGATGTTGTGAATGCTGTGCCGTAACCGAAGCCCCAAATGGTGCAGGTTCCAACTTATCTTCCAACTAGCCAACTTATCTTGCAGATATTAGAGACCACAATTGGCCTAATTTCTACAGAGGGAACTCTTCTATTTGTTTTC
Organism: Psammomys obesus; assembly: GCF_907164565.1. Taxonomy (NCBI): domain Eukaryota; kingdom Metazoa; phylum Chordata; class Mammalia; order Rodentia; family Muridae; genus Psammomys; species Psammomys obesus. The sequence goes on along the minus strand of NW_026596117.1, from coordinate 21,636,835 downwards.
AAATACATTCAGATGTTGATGAAGCTAAGTTATCCATTTTACAGCTGCTGCCATGGGCTATTCTGAGTGGTCCTTTTGCATCCTTGAGTCTTTTGCCATTTCTGGCAAGAGTTTGTGGGTCAGTTTCACAGAAGGCCTTTAAGGGAACTTCGGAGCGTGCTCTCACATTCATGCGCCTATTTGCCAAGCATTCTTTGTAAAAAGAATATTAACACCAATGATCAGGATAATTTGGTCACCAAGCGCTGTTCTTGGGAAATGCGGTTAGTTCTTTAACCATGTCTAAGAGTTCTGGAAGGACAGGGTTGAAATTAGCCATCCAACTCAAGTATAGCAGGAGCTTCGATAGAGACATCAGCAGTAGGGTATCCCTAGGGCTTCCTTCCTCCCTGTCATGTGACAGCCTGAGAGAACAGGCCAGACTGGAGGTGCTCTAAACACTGGTTTGACTTCCAAAGGGGTCAACACAAAGCCAGGCAGCTCCCTGCTTTCTAGTGCCTGGCTCTGGTACTCAGCTGTGTTCTCAAAGCACCAGCACAGTCCTTAGTCTCTGCACACAGTTAGGCTCCACATCGCCTAACTCTCAGTGTGGCACATTGACCATCTCTTGCTGTGCCTAACCTATAAATTAAACTAGATCATATGCAAGCATGCACAGGCAAGTGTGTCAGCACTCTCCTAGGTTCAGACACCTGCTGGGAACCTTGGGGCACATTTATCCCAGATTTTTTTTGGGGGGGGGGATGCTACAAAGCTAACCTTTCTTCATATGAAATCTTATCTATCTTTTTGTAACTCTCCACGCTGCTTCTCTGCTACAGTACACAGTGAAGCACATATTTCGCCTGACCACTGTCTGGGTCCTGAAACACTGCAGCACGGCCCTGCTCCGGCCTCCCTCGCAGGCCAGGCTCTGTAGCCTTTTCAGGTGTCCATCCTCAGGAGACCGTCTGGACAGATCATCTGCTCCGTGTGCCTTGTGCCTTTGAAACTGGATTTGGTTTCTATTAAAAGAAAATGTCTTCTGATCTAATTTCTTTTAAACTTTTTCTCCCTTTGAGCAGATTAAAATAAAATAATAATAATGAAAAAGCCTGTCCTTCCCCCAGCCTGCTTTTTCTAGGGAAGAGCTCTGTAGCTCTGTTCAGGTGCAGACGTTTTGGATCCAAGAACTCCTTCCCCAAGCTACTGTTGGGGAAATATTGACCAGGCAACATTTGCATCCTGTCATAGGCAGAAGCAAAGGAACCCAGTTCTGAGCAGGCACACGGAGCTCTCTGCGTGTGCACCCATTGCCAGTGGAAAGAGTAACCCAGAAAAGGTGATGGATGATGCCACTCAGGTGGCTCAGTGGGTGAGGATTCAACTCCCAAGGCCCACACGGTTAATCACATGGTTAAAGGAAAGAACTAAATTCACTTACACAGAGCTGTCCCTTGACTTCCAAATGCATTCTCTGGAACATATGTGCTGATACATATGCACACAAATGCAATAAAATATTTTAAAATTCAAAAGATGACTAGGATATAGGCTCCCTCAGCTCTGTGTTGCCTACAAAAAGTCAGGCCAGGTATGCCTTTAGTCACAGCACTTGGGAGGCAAAGGCAGGCAGATCTCTGTGAGTTCAAGGGCAGCCAGGGCTGAGAGAAAGAGAAAGAGAGAGCAAAAGAAAGAGAGAAAGGAAGGAAGGAAGGAAGGAAAAAAGGAAGAAAAGAAAGAAATGAGGAAGAGAGAGAGAGAAAGAAAGAAGAGAAAGAGAAAGAGAGAAAGAGAAAGCGAGAGAGAGAAAGAGAGAGCAAAAGATAACGAAAGGAAGAATGGAAAGAAAGAGAAAGAAAGAAAGAAAGAAAGGAAGAAGAAAGAAAGAAAGAAGGAAAGAAGGAAGAGAGAGAAAGAAAGAGAGAGAAAGAGAATGGAAGGAAGGAAAGAAAGAGAGAGAAAGAGAATGGAAGGAAGGAAAAAAGAAAGAAAGAGAGAGAGAGGAAGGAAGGAAGGAAGGAAGGAAGGAAGGAAGGAAGGAAGGAAGGAAGGAAGGAAATTTCATGAGCTCTTGCATAAGTCTCCTAGTTGGGAAGAAGCAGAGGTAAAGCAGGCAGAACCGGGGGTAGGGTCAGGGGAAGGGAAGTAGGCAGATGGACAGTAATGGGAGCTTAGGACACCAGCTGCCTTCAGGGAAAGTTCATTTCAATTTAAAAATTGTTTTATTTCATATTTTTCTCTTTTTGGGGGGAGGGGAGTTGATACAGGGTTTCTCTGTGTAGCCTTGGCTGTTCTGGACACACTTTGTAGACCAGGGTGGCCTCGAATTCACAGAGATCCCACCTGCCTCTGCCTCCCCGAGTGCTGGGATTACAGGGGTGCACCACCACGCCCAGCTTATTTCATATTTTCCATATAATACAGTTTGATCATGTCTCTCCCTCCCCCAACCTTCCTAGCTCCTCCTCACTTCCCTACCCTCCCAACTGTATGCTCTTTCTCTCTCTTTTTTTAAAGCATATGAATGTTTTGGTCAAATGCATGTGTGTGTACCACGTTGATGCCTGGTGCCTGCTGGGTCCTCGAAACTGGAATCATGTGGGTGTGAGCCACCACATGGGTGCTGAGAACCTAACCCAGGCCCTCTGCCAGACTAGTGCTGCCAACTACTGCGCAGGCATCTCTCTAGAGCCCTAACAATTGGGTTTTTTTTGTTGTTGCTGTTTTGTTTTTTTCTAGAGGTAGAATTTATGTTTCCCCTCCTGGCTCCCTCACAAACCCTGGCATTACAGCTTCAGCCACCAAGCTTTGCTTGCATGGTGCTGGGCATCAAAGCCAGGTCTCCTGCATGCAAGGCAAGCACCCCACCAACTGAGCTGCAGTCCCCGTCCCCTGTTAATGGGAGAACAAGGACCCTGTGCGCTTTCCTCTTCGTTTAGCCTCCAGTAGCAGCCGGAGGGAAGAATAAGCAGAAGAACAAGGTGCAAAATTCAGGAAAGGCCCCTAATAATCTAGTGCTCCAAGGAGGAAGGACGAGACATGGAGGAAACCACGGGCTGGAGGCTAGTGAGCATCCTTCAGCAAGTGTCCCGGAGAGCTGCACCTGGTGCTGGCAGGCCATTTAGAGAAGCTCTTACCTTTAGGGAGGGCAGCTAAACACTTGGCATCAAGGCCTCTCCGGAGGCTGGCAGGCTCTTCCTTCTCGTCAAAGGGAAACTCTTTCTGAAAGCTAAAAGTTAGCCCATTAATGCAGTCTTGAATTAGATGCAGACTGAATACTGCATGGCAAACACTAAGCACAAAACCCACAGTGCCATCACAACTAAGTATGTGTTTTTTACTGGTGACTTTCTTCATTTGTTTACATTTGTCTTAATATGATAATTTGTGCATGTGTGTGCAAGTATGTAATTACGCCAGCATTAACAGCAGCATGGTGTGTGTGTGTGTGGTGGAGAACACACTGATGAACCTGTGAGTTCTATTTCTTTATTCGGCCTGGCAATACCCTCTTGATCCCAGAATAGTGGAGTATGTTGGGCTAGCCCACCCAACCATCCTAGGCTCCACACAGTTTCTTCCTCAGAAGGTAAGCAACATAAATTAAGGTAGTCTTAAATTATATTAGTATAAAAGTATTTAAGGCTTTTTCCAGTCTGAAGTTATATTAGTATCACACATGCCTTCAAATCACCAAACAACAGGACAGGCAAAAGGGAGGAATGGCCCATGAAGACTTGTAAATACAAGAGGAAGCGAAAGAGAGACTAATAAAGGAATGGAGCACATCCTATCACATATACTGACCCTAATTTGAGCCTCGGTCCCCATTATCTCCACAAGACTCCATGTACACACAACTTAGAGGCATCTAAATGGCCAGTAACTGGCCCACCCACTTTGCGGTGGTTGCTGTGCCTTGAATATTTCCACCAGGGCTGGGTTCTTGCTAATCACCAAAAGGTAGATGAGAAGGTGAAACCCCATTGCCTCATAATTTGGGCTTTCTTTGCTGGTGTGTTTCTTGTATGCACACAGACCCTTATGCCGGTGGCACCTTTTAAACTTGGCGTTCTCCCAGGTAGGCCACTATAGTCAGAGGACATGAAATAACAGCCATGGCTTCTCAAGTCTAGTGCCCCAAGGAGCCAAGGTCACTAAAGTGTTTGACTTCCACATTCTACATTTTCCTATCCTTGAATAAGTACTGCCTCCCTCTCTCCTCGCCCGTATCTTTCTTTTTCTTATTGATTAGCTTCATTACAGTTAAGAGTATCTGCTGCGGAAACGTTAGGGAATGTGCCCAAGGTGACATTCAAACCCACCATAGACATGAATGGCTATCCCAAGCCATGGTTCTAATCGACTTTATTCTTAGATATGCACGGAATATACCAGAGAATTTCCTATGTGGTGTGTTTATAAAGTCCGCTCTCCAAGTTGAAACCCAGAGTCAGGCAACTCATTGTTACAATGTGAAGGAATCGAGTCCTTCATAGTAAAGTGTTAGAGCCACAGTTAATGGGGAACAAGGGCATCTGAGGGGAAGGGAGGCTGGCACAGGACTGGGCTCCTCCTAGCACACGGATGCATGGGGATGACGGTACTGTCAGTCAGTACTGTCTGACTGCGCCGTGGGCAGTGGCCTAAGGACTCGGAGCAGCTGCCTGGTGCAACACGCGCTTTCACTTTTACACTGTTTCACATGAGCGACGTGTAGCAGGGGTTGGGAACAGAAGGTAGATTAGATCAGCACCCAGAATGCCCCAAGGGGAAGGCACCTGCAAATGCAGTAAGAGAGAGATGTAAGGCTGGACAACAAGAACCCACAAGGACAGGGGCTGGCAGACGGCGGGAAAGGAAGATGGGTGGAAATGAAAAAAGGACAGAAGGGACAAGGCTGAACTCTTTCTTAGAAAAACCGAAAGATCCCTGATGAACAGAGTCATAAGCTTAGAGGCAGATGAGAGAAAAGAGCACTGGCACCTCCTAAGATGGCGATTAATTACAAATGGCATCAGCACACATTCTAGGCCCCAGCTGGTTCCCAGGACCAGCGCAGAGTACAGAAGAGTCAATATTGCCTAGAAATACTGTTAAGTCAGCCTCCTTCACATCCATCCATCCATCCATCCAGACACACATACACATATATAAGTGTGCTTTGGAATTTGGAACTGAACTTGGTAGTTTGCACAGGCTAAGTAGGAACTGTGCCACTGAGCCACACCACTAGCTCATATATATGTATGCATATATGTGTGTGCATGCATGCATGCATATATGCACATATGTATGAATGTATAGATAACTAAATAACACCCCAGGATAAACATACTGCCAAACAAACTCAGACGTTAGAAATCTAAGTGCCTGGAGGGTTGGGCATGCAGTTCACTGGAAAGCATTTGCCTAGCATGTGTGAGGCCCCAAGTTCTATTCCCAGCTCTGAAGAAGGAAAGGGGGGATTTAAGGGATCATCTTTAAGGCACCATACATCTCCAAAGAGCCCTTGAACAGAGGCTATGTTACCTTGAAGCTTTTCTTTGATGCGGGAATCCAAGAAAGCCTAAGTTTTTCTTGTTGAAATCTAAGGGAAAAGAAAGAACATGGTGTTAAAATAGCTGCAAGCCACTTAAGACATTCCAATGGGGGGGGGGGGGAAGACATTAATAACCAAATAAAACTGATACCTTCTGAGAAACTCAACACAGAAATCCCACACACAAAGCTCTGGTCTGCACAGATCATATGTTAAACATATTTTGATATCCATCAAAGCCATGTCAATTGTTACAGGAAAAAAGGATAACTTGAAACAATTAAATACCAAGTAACAGTTATATACTGAGGAGAGGAAAGAAAACAATTAAGCCATTTGAACAAGAGAGCCAGAGATAATGATGCAGTCCACCTGGTACAATTGAGATGCCTTTGGAGAAGGTGGGGAGGTGAGAGGGGCATGAAGAGCAAGGGTAGCTTCAGCTGTGTCTCTTCTGCCTTGTTAAAATCTAGACAACAGCGCGCACACACACACACACACACACACACACACGAGTGTGGGCACGCTTGTGCCACGGTATGATTGTGGAGGTAAAAGGACAACCTGTTCTTTCTACCATCCTTGGACTCAAGCTCACGCCATTGAACTTGGCAGCAAGCGCTGCCTGCTAAGCCATCCCACTGGACAGACTTGTAGTTTTGAAGATAGGATATATGATGTAAAGACAGCTGGTAACAATTCCGTACAGGAAAATCACACATCCAGGGTGAATGTGTTAATAAAAACCAGGCAGAGACAGGATTTATAACTGGTCTCACAGCCAGCAATCTGCTTTGCAGCTTTAGGCACAGTGACCAAACACAAGCAGAGCCCGAACAGAAACGCCTTCCCCCAAGGATGTTCCTTCATGGTTTCCTATTGAGAATCAGAGTTTGGAGTGGGAAACGTACAAGCTATAGCAGATGCCAACACTTCTTTATCCATCAAAACACATCTCAAGTCCTAGAAGTTAGGGCCAACAGGAAGGCACAGGAAAATAAGGCCAATTAGATACCCAGGCTTTCATTCCAGGCACACAAGCATCCCGGCATAACTATCGAAAGAAAGATAATTCTGATCAAAGAGCTATCAGATGTTACCAAAGGAAGTTCCGAATTGTTCTAGTCTGGTCCCAAGAGAGCACGTGTGCTATGAAATATTCCGCATAGATAATGGCTGGGTTTCTAATCAGTGTTTAAAGTACCCACAGCATCTCACTTCTGTCCCGGTACCACACTGACTATGGAACAGCGCTGCAGCAATCAGGTGGGAAACACTTCTCTTTCTCTGTGCTGGAAAGGAAGCCACTGAAAAGGCAGTGTTTTCTCCAAACTGTGTCACAGGAAGAATTAAGAAAAAGCCACTCACCCACCACTGCCTGCTGGAAATAAATTCGTACATAAAACATGTAGTTTCAGAAAATATTTTAGGTACAACTCAGCATATCTAGATTTGATCCAAAGTTTAGCAACTTTTGCTGTATAAAAGCTTTTGTGGTTTAGCAACAGAAATATAAAAGACATTTTCAGCAATTACAAGCTATCGTTAGGAACTCTGATAGTTAAAGCATCCTTTCAGACAGCTGCGGGACTAGAGCTGGGTGTTGGAGAATACTAGATCCCACAGCAAAGACATTAGAAAATGGATACAGAAATGCATTTTCCATATTTCCCCTGCCTTACCTTGTTTCTCAGAAAATCTGAAGGCTCCCAGGCAGCTGGAAAGCCCTGGGCTTCTGAACATGGCTGCACACAGACGGTGGACTCCAGCAGCCTGATCTGACAGCTAATTTCCAACCAGCAATTGCCTTGAGCCCGTCTAAGCAAAACTGGGTTGCGAGTTTCCGGAGTGCAAGGGCTAGCATGAGCAACCGAGCATGCCTGTCTATGAGCTTACAACGAACACAGAGCAAAAGGCTGCAACAAATCAAACCCCTTCTTCAGACTGCAAGAATCAGAGCTGGAGACACGGCTGCAGACAGGGTTCCGGTGAGGGCCATTTTGAATTATGCCACAGCAAGGCCATGGAGTACCACAGAGAGCACTTTGCCCAAAAAGATGAGGCTGAGACCTTACTACAGTGCCAGTGTTGAAAAGCACTCTCCCACTTTGCCTGAAAACAAATAGCCCCAAAGAAGAAACTCCGCAGAGGGACTCACTGTGTTAGGGCACGGTACGGTGGCGTAGTGTTCCCAGGCTGCCCCAAGCTTGGCTTTGGCTTTTACTAAATAAAATATTTCACTTAACTGGGAGCCAAAAATTCATACTTAAGAGTTAAGATTTATAAGCAACATATGAGCAGAGCTGTGGAAAAAGAAAAGATAGATATTACCAGGGGAGTCAAACATTTTAATTTGAGACAGAAGCCGCTAAGCTTCAGCAGTGAGCTGCTGCCTGCTCTTCCCACTGCAGCTCGGAACTGGTGGGCTCGGATGCAGAAAACGAGTTTGAAAGAGCAATCGACAACAATTAGAAATGGGTTGGTTTTTCCCTAGGGGCGTTAAGGAAACTCACGAGAAACAGGCTCCTTTACAGGGTAAGGAAACAGGGCTGAAGAGGGAAGCTGCTTCTAGGAGACAACTGGTAGACATGGGGCCATGGGGTCAACAGGGAGACGGGTCAAGAGCATTATTTGTCCTAACTCTATGCGGTGGCAGGGACCCTGAGTCTGTCTGCCTTTGAAGCTTTGGTCCTGAACATGTATTTGTACTATAGTAGTCCTGCAGTAAATATGTGCGGAATGACCATAGGAAATATGAAATAAGGAAATGTTTTGTTTTGTTTTGTTTTTTCCTAAGAGTTAAACAGCTACTTTGGTCTTTAGAGCCTACCATCAAACCAGATCAGCTAAGACACAAATACATTTCAGCTGAAAATCAGATCCAGTGTACGGATGGACAAATGGATGGACCAGTGTGTTACTCTTTGAAACTAAAATGTTCTCTGCCCTCTCCTGTATAGGAACGCTTGGTCGCTGTGTGGCGAGGTTATGGAACGTTTAAGGAAGAAAGCATGGCTGGCAGAGGTGGAATGTTGGGACAGGCCGGTGGGGGTTACTGCCTGAGCTCTCTGCTCCTTACTCCACTGAGACATGAACAGTCTCAGGTAACAAGCCACAGCAGTGGAACCCACTGTGCCTTCTAGCCAAGATGAACTGTACTCTCTTGAGCCATGAGCCAATATAAATTCTTTTTTCTCTTAAGTTGCCTCTGGTCAGGTATTTTACCACAAGGACAAGACGAGCTAAGACAGTGTGATAGTGTAGAACGCCAATGACAGGGGCCTTTTGGGGTTTTTCTCTATATGCTTAGTTACCTCTTATAAGCCCAGGAAGAAATATGATAGATAGGGCTGTTAAAAATAAAACTTTAAAAAATAAAACCCATGGAGGAACACTGTAAGTATTGTGAATACAGTTGACTATGAGGGAAACTGCTGAAAGCTCATGGCCTGGACACGGAATGGATGTCACATAAACTCTGCAGAGTATGGGAAACAATGCCTGGAATAAAACCAGAAGAAAGAGAGTGCAAGATTGACTAGATTTGCTGGCCTTGCCTATTAGCCCTGACACAAAGCAGACGGACTTCATAAAAGGAAGGGAAAAAATTCTTTATGAAACAATGGGTAGAGACATTAATTACTAAATATTCTATGTGTAGGAAACCAAGTAAGATCAAAGAAACCTACATTTCATGTCAAAAGAGAGCATCTATGAGGGCCTGGGGAGATGGTTCAATGCGTAAGGAATACTTGCTGTGAGAGATGACTAAGGGCAGAGGTGTTAGCTCCCAGGGACAGGACAGCACAGCACAGCACAGCACAGCACAGCACAGCACAGCACAGCACAACACAGTACATACAGCACAGCTCACTGTGTAACTCAGACTATGAGGGCCTGTAGGCATAAGGTTATTGTGTAATTCAAATGCTGAGTTCTGTAGCCTCCATATCTGGCTGTAATCCTTGTTCTTAGAATCTCCTGTCTCGATGTTGTACAAACACTGCTCCCCAATTGTTCCCTGATATGCCAATAAAACAGCTTACAGCCAATTGCTGAGCAGGGGTGAAAATAGGACTGGACTTTCTGCCAGCCAGGGGAGGAGAAGTCAGAGGAGAAAGTAGGGGATTTGGACACAGGAGAGGTTCAAAGGGCATCAGAACGAGGAGCTGAACAACAAAGCTACAAAATGCAAGTATCTCTGGGACATACGCTGGGAGGAAACCAGATCAGCTTAGATGGTTAGAAACAGAGTTAATATTGCTCAGGATTGTGCTGTGAAGCTTGTTGAAATAATACAGTAGAGTCTCAATTATCTATGTGGTATCCAGGTTAAGAGAGAACTGAGAAACAAACCAGTTTTATAAAAATAACCTTAAGGGGGGCCCTTGCCATACAAGAGACAGCTGTCCTTGTAGAGGTGCCTCTGATGGAGAAAAATGAAAACTAGGCAAACCAGGAAGGAGAGGAGCAACCGCTAACTGATAAGTGGCTTTGTGATGATGTGAAGACCTGAATCCATCAGGTCCTTGCTTCCGTGCTTGATGCTTGCCTCCTAGACCCACTGTGACTCCCAAAGCCTGCCAGGGAGGGTCTATGCTCTGGCATATGCAGGCAGGCGCCATAACCCCATTTGCAGACAAGAAAGCTGAGGCGGATGGTATGGGGACATTTCTGGGTAGATACCGTAGCCAGTGAGAGACGGGCAGACCAAAGAGAAGACTGGCCCCGAGGGCACTGTGGTGTATCCGTGGGTTGACTGGCTCCTGTACAGGGAGTGTGGGGGAGGGGTTACCCACAGGGCATCGGTGATACCAAGGAAGCTGCAGTCCTTGGAAGTTATCTACCAAAGAATCCCACAGTCAATGTTCATCTACCACATAACCCAGAGAGGGGCCTTGTGAAGGTCCTCATAAGGGAGTGTTAACAGGCATGGTGTTCTGAGAGTCTCCTGTCGGGGATCATAGATGCTCTGATTCAAAATGCTCAATTCAAAATGGTTATGTCCATATGAAGCTGAGAATCTTTATTTCAAGGTCTGTAAAGAATTGAGTTGGTATTTTGGTGGGAATTACATCGAATCTGTAGATTGCTTTTGGCAGGATGGCCATTTTCACAATGTTAATCCTACCAATCCATGAGCACAGGAGATCTTTCCCAATTTCTCTCTTCAGAGACTTGAAGTTTTTCTCAAACAGGTCTTTCACTTGCTTGGTTAGTGTCACCCCAAGGTACTTTATGTTATTAGTGGCTATTGTGAAGGGTGTTGTTTCCCTAATTTCTTTCTTGGCCCTTTTGTCTTTGGTATACAGGAGGGCTTCCGATTTTTTTTGAGTTGATTTTGTATCCTGCCATTTTGCTGAAGGTATTTATCAGCTGGAGGAGTTCTCTGGTTGAATTTTTGGGGTCGCTCATATATACTATCATATCATCTGCAAATAGTGACACTTTGACCTCTTCCTTTCTGATTTGTATCCCCTTGATCTCCTTTAGTTGTCTTATTGCTCTGGCTAGGACTTCAAGTACTATGTTGAAGAGATATGGAGAGAGTGGGCAGCCTTGTCTTGTCCCTGATTTCAGTGGGATTGATTTAAGTTTCTCTCCATTGAGTTTGATGTTGACTATAGGCTTGCTGTATATTGCCCTTACTATTTTTAGATATGTGCCTTATATCCCTGATCTCACCAAGACTTTAAACATGAATGGGTGTTGGACTTTGTCAAATGCTTTTTCAGCATCTAAGGAGATGATCATGTGGTTTTTCTCCTTCAGTTTGTTTATGTGGTGGATTACATTGATGGATTTCCGTATGCTGAACCACCCTTGCATGCCTGGGATGAAGCCTACTTGGTCATGGTAGATGATATCTTTGATGTGTTCTTGCATTCGGTTTGCAAGTATTTTGAGTATTTTTGTGTCAATGTTTATAAGAGACATAAGTCTGAAGTTTTCTTTTTTTGTTGGATCTTTATGTGGTTTAGGTATCAGGGTGACTGTCGCTTCATAGAATGAGTTTGGTAATGTACCTTCTGTTTCTGAGAAACAAAAAACCCAGAATCTCCAAAACAATCCTGTACAACAACAGATCATCTGGAGGTATCTCCATCCCCGATCTCAAGTTGTACTACAGAGCAATAGTAATAAAAACTGCATGGTATTGGCATAAAAACAGAAAGGAGGATCAATGGAACCACATAGAAGACCCAGAAATAAACCCACACACCTATGAATACTCGATTTTTGACAAAGAAGCCAAAACCATTCAATGGAAAAAAGACAGCATCTTCAACAAATGGTGCTGGTCCAACTGGATGTCTACATGCAGAAAAATGAAAATAGATCCATATTTATCACCCTGCACAAAACTAAAGTCCAAGTAGATCAAAGACCTCAACATAAAACCAGATACTCTAAATCTGTTAGAAGAAAAAGTGGGGAACAGCCTAGAACTCATTGGTACAGGAGAAAACTTCCTGAACAGAACACCAATAGCACAGGCTCTAAGAGCAACAATCAATAAATGGGACCTCATGAAACTGAAAAGCTTCTGTAAAGCAAAGGACTCTGTCATCAAAACAAAACGACTGCCTACAGATTGGGAAAGAATCTTCACTAACCCTTTATCTGACAGAGGACTAATATCCAGTATATACAAAGAACTAAAGAAGCTGAAAAGCAGCAAACCAAGTAATCCACTTAAAAAATGGGGAACAGAGCTAAACAGAGAATTCTCAACAGAGGAATATCGAATGGCAGAAAAACACTTAAAGAAATGCTCAACCTCATTAGCCATCAGCGAAATGCAAATCAAAACGACCCTGAGATTTCACCTTACACCCATCAGAATGGCCAAGATGAAAAACTCAAGTGACAACACATGCTGGAGAGGTTGTGGAGAAAGGGGAACCCTCCTCCACTGCTGGTGGGAATGTAAACTGGTACAACCACTCTGGAAATCTATCTGGCGCTTTCTAAGACAATTAGGAATAGTGCTTCCTCAAGACCCAGCTATACCACTGCTAGGTATATACCCAAACTTTGCTCAAGTACACAAAAGGGACACTTGCTCAACCATGTTTATAACAGCTTTATTTGTAATAGCCAGAATCTGGAAACAACCCAGATGTCCATCAACGGAGGAATGGGTACAGAAATTGTGGTATTTTTACACAACGGAATACTACTCAGCAATCAAAAAGGAGGAAATCATGAAATTTGCAGGCAAATGGTGGGATCTAGAAAAGATCATTCTGAGTGAAATATCCCAGAAGGAGAAAGACAAACACGGTATATACTCACTTATATAGACCTTTAAGATATGATAAACATAATAAAATCTATACACCTAAAAAAGATAATCAAGAGAGCAGACATAGGGTAAGATGATCAATCCTCATTTAGAAAGACAGATGGGATGTGCATTGAACGTATGACAGGAGTCTACTGAGCGCATTTGAAAGACTCTAACTAGCAGTGTTTTCAAAGCAGATACAAAGACTCATGACCAAACCTTTGGCAAAGTACAGGGAATCATATGAAAGACGGGGAGTTAGTATTATGGGGAAAGGATAGGAGCTCCACAAGGACCAAATATATCTGGCACAGGGTCTTTTTTGAGACTGACATTCAACTAAGGACTATGTATGGATATAACCTAGAACCTCTGCTCAGATGTAGCCTGTGGTAGCTCAGTAACCAATTGGTTTCCCATAGTGAGGGGAACAAGGACTATTTCTAACAGGAACTCAATGACTGGCTCTTTGACCTCCCCACCCCCCAAGGGAGGAACAGTCCTGTTAGGCCACAGAGGAGGGCTTTGCAGCCAGTCCTGAAGATACCTGATAAAACAGGATCGGATGAATGAGGAGGAGGTCCCCCGCTATCAGTGGACTTGGAAAGGGGCACGGTGGAGATGAGGGAGGGAGGGAGGGAGGGAGGGAGGGAGGGAGGGATTGGGAGGGTATGAGGGATTGGGAGGGTATGAGGGAGCGGGATACGGATGGGATACAGAGTTAATAAAATGTAACTAATAAGAAAAAAAAAATTAAAAAAAAACCAAAATGGTTATGTCCAACACAGAGGAACTAACTACATGACAGGTATAATATATACACACCCATAGATGGGTGACTTAGAAAATGTCCTTCCTTCATTTTTGCTTTATTTCCCTCCCTCCCTGCCTCCCACCCTCTCCTCTGAGACAGGGTCTCAGATATTTCAGGCTGGCCCCAGACTCACTCTGTAGCCCAAAGGCTGAAACTGAACTCTGAAGTCTTCCCTCTCTACCTCTGTCATACTGGGATTACAGGCAGGTATCACAGCTTTGTCCAGTTTATACAACGCTTGGGGTTGAACCCAGGGCTCCAGGCATTCCAACTGAGACACATCCCCAGTCCTGAAAATGTGTTTCTAAAAGCCAAATTCTCTGGAGAGACTAAAGAAAGCGAGAGAGGGGAACGACAGTGAGGTAGAATCAGGAGAGACATGTGGCCTCACTCTCAAGCAGAAGCGCATCACTGACTCCACATGGAAACTACACACACACACACACACACACACACACACACACACACACACACACATGGTGGAGACCTGGTGCACATTTGCTCCTCTGCCAGCCTTGCACCTCCCAATGAAGACAAAAGCACCTCCTTTTGTCTTCAAGAAAACTAAGCTGAACAGAAATGGACAACACTGTCCAAATATACACTACTGTGAGCTAGGGACAATTCCTAAAATCAAGATGTGCCACAGAAACGATTTGACCAAATGCTTACATATGCTTCTGGGAATGATGGCTGGCTTGAAATTCCAAGGCTGAAGAGAGAGTTTTATTGTCTCACAAAGGAGTACGCTGCATGCCAGAACAGCGATAAATGGTAGTCTCACGTTCTTAGTCTCACGTTTTATTTATGTGCTTAATCTGAGGTATAAAGGCCTGACTTGAGGTAGTCCCAACAGAGGGAGCCCATTTAGGCTCTTTCATTTCCCTTTTATCACATACGAGCTCTTCACACATTCCACATTCCTCATTCTAGTCTAATTTCCCCACTGTGTGCTTTCTGCAGATTCTGTTTCATGCTAATATTTCGAACAAGCTGCAAATAAAATTTTACCTTCCACAATGACATAAGGTAATTTAAAACAGGCTGTGTGTGTAGGGATGAAAGGGCAGAAATACTTTCAACAATAAGATATATTACAACTCACAGCTACTTCTTTATCAGATGTGTTGAAAGAAAACCATGCCAGCCTTTTTATATGGCAGAGTTCCTTTTTTTTTGATGCAAAGGCTTACTGAAACCTTCTGAAAGAGTTATTAGTGTCTTTGAAATAAAACTTCAAATGAATAGTGTCAACAATTGTCACGAAAATTAATCATATAGACTTCGAGTTGAATTATGGTCTCTCTCTAATGATTCTTGGGAAAAAAAGGTTCAGGTCCCTCAGCAAATGGACAAGGGATTCTAGGAGTAAAAGCAGAGGAGCAACAGGAGGTCCATGTTTAAAAAGCACCATGGGGATGAGGGCACAGTTCAATAATGCATGTATCCGCCCGGAATGCACCAGGCCCTCAGTGGGCTTGCCTGCTGGTTTTACAACGTGAACAGCTGGGCAAAAGGGTAAAATGAAACTGAAGTATGCATATAGTGAAACATGAGGAATGGTGTTCTGACACATGCTCCATGCGTGAAACCAAGGTTGTTACACTAACTGAAATGGACCAGCCAAACACTGCCTGGCACCATTTTTCTGCAGTCCCCTCCAAAAGTCAAATACAGGGTCAGGGAGGGAAGAGGCCCAGGAAGAGGAGAGGATGTCTGAGGCATGCCCAGAGTGTCAGAGAGCAGCACTTAAGGGCAAGTGCGGCATGTGTGAAACATCGACCCACAAAGGTTGCGCCACAGGACTTAGCCAAAAACTCCCAGCATTTACTGTGCAGCATGAAGTACCGTGGGGATAGCATGCAGCAGGGGTGGAGGACAGTTCCTGCCAACACCCATTTGATGGCTTTTACATGAACAAATGCAAGGAGACACCAAATTACCAGGAGGGCTTTTTACGAGGCCCCCAGTGCAGACGGTGAGCACGATACCTGATGGATCACAGATGTTCCAGCACTATAGGAGAGTGAGCAGAGGAAGATTTAACTGTCCCTGGGCCCCTTGAAGGGCATCTTAACAACAGTGGCAGCGACCCACATTCTGCCATCCAGAGGCTGCCAATGCTTTCCACTGACATCATTAGTTGGTACCGGTATGCACCCCAGTCTCTCAGAGGAGGTTCCCAGGACATTTGCTAACTGTGAAGGAATGCTGGGGAAAGATGAATGCTCCAGTACCTTTGCTCAGGTGTCCCTGGCACAGGAAAGCAGATCAGGTGCCCAAGGTTAGACTGTACAGGAAAATGGAAGGCCCGGTCCTTGCTGGGTTGAAATGGCTAGACATGTTTATACACACAAGAGTGTTCAGTCTCTGGTATATAAGGCAAATGGTGTCAAGCCACATTCTTGTCAGACATGAAAGCCTCCCCAGCCCAATGGGATTACAGCAGGGCCCAAAGCTGAAATGTCAGTGTAAAAGCTGTGTGATGCCCAACTCAGATGACATGGGGTCAGACAGGGAACGCTTCCCGTAAAAAGTGCTGGTGAGGGAGCTTACTATGGAGGAGGTAGACTTGGGAGCAAAGGTGTAAATGGATCCTGTCAAACCAATAGGCAGCAGGAAGGGAGGCCTTGGGCAGTCTCTGCCAACACCAGAGCTATCTCCAAAGTTCAGCAGAAGAAACCACACCTGATGTCCAGATTCTCATCATATGTTGAGCTAAAATATATCACAGCATGTTTTGGGACAGGTAGAAATACCTAGGAATAGAGATGTGGTATCCCAGCATTTCCTCATATGTGGCCTCAAGGACCATAGACAGTGAGATAGAAAGGCATATAAAAACTATCTATCTATCTATCTATCTATCTATCTATCTATCTATCTATCTATCTATCTACACATTCATCCATCCATTATCTATCTCCCCTCCCCCTTTCTTTCTTTTCTTTCTTTCTTTCCCTCTCTCTTTCCCTCTCTCTTTCTTTCTTTCTTTCTTTCTTTCTTTCTTTCTTTCTTTCTTTCTTTCTTTCTTTCTTTCTTTCTTTCCTCATCAATCATATTCTTGTCTGTCTGCCTCTCTCTCTTGCTTTCCACAGGTACTCATAACCCCACGGTCTCGATTTCCATTTCCACATATAACCCAACAGCCACCGTATCACTGTTCATCTGAAGCTCACGCAAGAAAGGGCTGCCCAGGATGTACAGAGCATTCAGCGTTGTGAGATTAAGGTGTGAACTGGAGGCTAGTGTCCCATTATTAGAAGAACTCTCCCATTTCAGTTGGCACCTCATCCCTGTTGGGACACAGCTCAGTGGGAGAGAGCTTGCTTAGCATGTCTAAGGTCTGGTTTCAATCCCCCGAGCTGCTTTATTCTTATAGCCATTGACCTTTCCTGACTTCTGTATTGTACACAGTCAGTTCTCTGTACCCCTGGACCAAAGACGCAGTTAAATCTATGATGACATCTGTGCCTGTTTGTAATTACCACTTGTTTCTGGCTAGTCTTATGTCAACTTGATACAAGCTAGAGTTATCTGAAAGGAGGGACCTGCAATTGAGAAACTGCCTCCATAAGATCTGGCTATAAGGCATATTCTTAATGGTCAATGGGGGAGGGCCCAGCCCATTGTGGGTGGTGTCACCTCTGGGCTGGTGGCCCTGGCTTCTGTAAGAAAGCAGGCTGAACAAGCCACGAGGAGCAGGCCAGTAAGCAGCACCCCTCCATGGTCTCTGCATCAGCCCCTGCCTCCAGTTTCCTGTGCTGACTTCCTTCAGTGATGGTCAGTGCTGTGGAAGCATGAGCTGAATAGACCCTTTCCTTGCTCTTTGGTCATAGTGTTTTATTGCAGCACTAGAAGCCCTAACAATACAGTGTAACAGGTGGTTATATCTAGAGATGGTTTAGAGGAGGGTGTGTTTATATTACATATGAATACCATGAAATGCTGTGCAAAGTATCTTAGCACCCTTGGGCTTGAGTCTCCTCTGGGAGTCCTGGAAACCAATGCCTGAAGGACACTGGACACTACGCAGCCAAATGAGTTCCTTCCTTCCTTTAGTGAGTTTCCAGACTAAAAAAAGACAAGCCAAAGATGCATTTTTAAATGAAGTACCAAAGCCCTCAAACCACCAGTTACCCACTGATTCTTTTGAAGCATTGTTCTTGCTTCCTGTGGGCCAATCAACCACTCAAGGGCAGTTCTCTCTAAGTAGAATGAAGAGACAAGTCCTTGAAACCTAAGATCCACCCAGGACCACAATGAAAGAAAAGCTAGCGGGTCACTGTGAGGATCCGAATCCTGGAAGCTGAACTGAAGCGGTGCTGTCCTACACAAAAGGATGTTTAATATTATTGTTGTTGCTGTTCCAGTGTAGCTTGTCACTTCACAGCAGTTAAGACACTTAAACACAATTAAACAAAGCAACATAAATCACAGAGTCAGTGATTAACTGTCTTCCCTTTGAAAAGGCAAAGCATGGGCCCATGCAACACTGGAGCCTGAGTTCTATCCCGGCACCCCAAACGAAAACAAGACAAAAAAAGCAAAACATGTAAACATGCATGCATGCATGAGAGTGGCTGTTCCTTAACATCAAATCTTTTCTTTTAAAATTCATTTCAATGTCCCTCCTGCATTAAAAAGTTTATTCATCATCATCATCATTCATGTATGTGTCTGAGCTCAAGCGCCAAGACAATTGTGCAGAAATCAGGGAACAACTCTGTGGAGTCAGTTCTTCCCATCCACCTTTATGGGAGTATAAACATGGGGTAGAACTCAGAGCCCCGGGCAGGCACCTTGAGCCACCCCCTCACCCCATTGACCTCTGTCCTTCGTCACTGAGTGTCTGCCTAGCGTGCTTGAGGTCCTAGGTTTTATAGTCCACCTCCATCCCAGCCCCCAAAGGGAAAAAGACATTTCTGATAAAGTTCACAGAGTAAATCAGTACAAGCTGCACAGTAGAAAGAGCCCCAGGAAAACCATACCATAAAGCATGCCTGCCAAGGAGCCCACATATTCCTGTCATTGCAGAGTGCTATAATTAACTGAACGGTACTAGGCCATGTCTCCAGGGCATGTCTCTCCTGCTCCTCACAGAATATGAGTCCACTGCAGCAGGCCCTGCCAGCCTGTCCTCAGACACCAGCCTCCTGGGGCTGCCTAATAAGGTCATCTGCAAGTTAACTGGCTGGCTTATAGGTCATCCACTATTTACCCTGCAAACTGGCTGGCAGGCAGAGCAGGAGCCTACCTTTAGCAGACAAAGGGTTACCCTTTGCCAAAACCTCTGAAAGGGCTGCACTGAGGTCCACTGACAGAATAGAAAGTCCTCCCAGCAGAGAGGCCAGACTCTACTGAAGGGGTCTAGGGGCTGAAGTAAAGGCCCCTTCCCCAGCGGCCTGGAAACTGCCCTTTCTCCTGGACTTCTCCCAGCCTTTTTGAAGGTTCATCGGAGAACTCTCAAGAGCCAGTCTTCTGAAGAACTTACTTAGCACATGTCTCCCGGCAATTCCCTGCCTTCAAAATAGCAACCGACTGTGGCAAATGCACACATGTCCTAGCTGCTTTACAGCTAATTCCCTGGGCCAGGTGCAGCCAACAGGCTACAGCATTCCAGAAAATAAGCTGACAGCCGCAAAAAAAATCCATGTCTGTATTTTCGGGGAAGGAAGCTGGGGTGTTGATCAAACTATACTTAGATACAAACGTTCATTATTCTGATTCTATTAAGATTCAGCTCAGAGACTCTAGGCCCCAAGGCCCTTGTGCTTCTATATAAGGAGAAGAAGCAGGACTGTGCTGCCTGCTCAGGCATTCCCTAGGCTCCAGCCATCTGCCCCTTTGTCATTCAGTGGGCATTCCACTCTCGCCAGGGTGCACCAGGATTCTTACATGCTCCCCAGTTTTAAATATCAACTTCTAAACTTGCAACAGGGTCTCACAGGAGAGCGGAAACTGGGGCAAAACTGGGAAGGGCAGGTGAAGGAGATAGAAACACATTCAGGGGCAGAATTCAAGGCAACTGGAATTCAGAGTCGCACAGGGCCAATGTGTGGCCAAACCCAAAAGCTCCACTGTCGCAATCTGCCTTCCATTGCTGTGTCCAACGTGAGCAGTTTGACACTGGCACAGCACCTCTGTAATTTCCTGGTGACTCCATAGTTAACAGGGAGCAGACATTCTATACTTCTGTGGGGAACAGAGTTTGTGGGGCTTGAGCCAAGAACTAGGAAAAACAGAGGGCTATCCCATGCTAACGTGTTAGGGGTGTGGATGCCACGTCAGCTTCTAGTCAAATAGTTCCCCAGGGGATTCTGTGGTGGAGGTGACTGGAAATTCCTGCCACGGAGATCTCAACATCACAAGCTGTACCCCCGAGCACTGCTCGGTGGTGGTGCAAAGCATGGCTTCTTCAGCTCGCAGCCCTGATCCTGGAGGTATCTGCTTTGGCTTTTCTAAATTAGGTAAACCAGGCAATACCCACATCTTCCAAGAGGTGTGCTTCAGTCTTCTTTCAGGCATTTACAGTCTGTTAATGAACTCCACTGCCCTGGAAACACTAGGAAAGGAAACATCAGCTTGGACACTCCTTAGGATTTAAGTTTCCATAGAAAAAGATGAAGATATCTGGGTTTTGTTGAGGCCAATGAAGAGAGAGCTGCTTCTTCCGGGTCAAAAGAACAGAATCTATATTCTACCTAGCAGTGGGGACTTGGCTTTCTAAACTACCCAAAACATTATACAAGTTTGCCTCCTCCCCTTAAGAGTAAATCCAGCTGGGCCTGCCAATCACCTAGCCAGCGGTCTGCCCCACAGGAAAACAATTCACTGGAGGCCACCTCAAGGAGATGGGAGGAATAATTACCCCTTGAATGAGGCATTCTCCAGACTGAGGCTTGCAGGCCTCCACCATGCAGCACTATGGCCTGCCCAGTTTTAGCAGAACGTTTCCTTTTCTTTCAGATACTGGCCAAAGCCTGGGTAGGCTTTCCCAGACACACTGGACTTTCTCCGTGGGTTTCTGAAGAGCTTTGCCTGCAGCCTTCCACTATGTGTTTGTTGGCTTACCATGCAACCCCACAGCTGAGCCTGCTGGCTTTCTTGGATTTTTACTCAAAAAGCACAGCTTTCTCTTCTCCATTTCCTTCCTCCCAAGACTATTGAAGTTGATTATCCAGTATTGTTTTATTTTTTCTCAAAACTCTAATAAAACCCTTCTTGGGCTTCCTTTTGAACCTGTTTCTAAATTCTTTTTTATTAGCAAGATGAAGAATCCAGGCAGGGACTCCAGTTTCCCAGATGACAGTCCGAGGATGCACACGGAGTTACCCAAAAGTCCACATTTAACACCCAGCGCTGCTGAGAAGGGATGCAGGAGGATCACAGGGGCCTTCGGGACAGCCAGTCCAGCCCACACAGTGAGCTCCAGATTTGGTGAGAAAGCCTGTCCAAACGGAATAAAGTGCAGAGGGACAAAGCAGCACACCAGCTGTCCTCGTCTGGCCTCCACAGGTGTAAGAGCATGAACATCAGTGCCCGCACACATAGATGCATGTGTGTCATATATATGTGCATATATTTGTCTATGTATGTATATACATGTGCGTACCACATTCATGACACACATTAAATAAAGCCATCAGCATTATGTACAAAACTATGACTGATTTTATCCTATTATTACAACATTGCGAAAAATCCTTTTCTGAAGTCTCTCTGCCTCTGCCCCTAACAACAAGGAGCCTGCCAGCCTCCTCGCCCGTGTAGAGCCAGGCACCTAGATAGCTCCCTCCCACCCCCAGCCAGCTATTCTCACACCTGGCTGTGCTAGGCTGCCACCTGGCCCTGGGGTTGCAGCGCCTGGTCCCATGTTGAGACCACGCAGAACAAGGGGCTTTGTCAGGACCTTTTCCCGTTAGGAGGAAAAGGTGCTTCTCCAGTTCAACGTGTACATTTTATCTTTTGTCTTTAGAGCAAATATAGTTTAATAGGTGCTAGGAAGTGTTCTTAAAATCATTAAAGACTAAATCAGGGCTCAGTATACCACTTGCCCAGCATGTACACACACACACACACACACACACACACACACACACACACACACACA
>NW_026596117.1:21601740-21615083 GCF_907164565.1 Psammomys obesus | reverse complement strand
CACACACACACACACACACACACACACACACACACACACACACACACGCAGGCCAACTCATTGTTTGCTCTCTATTTATAAGACGTTATTTTTAAACACATTATCAGGCTATTTTCATGGATGTATTTTTAACTGAGACACATGCTTACCCTGTGCTAAGTTTAAAATGTAAGATTCCTTCTACAGTGCTAAGTAACTCAGTCCCCTTAGACCTAGCTAAGACAATCCGCTAAAAGTAGTGGCTTTGCCTTTGTAAAGAAGTCCTTAAAAAACAAAACCATTCCCCTCGCTGCACTATGCTGACCCCTAGTGGTGGGAAGAAATTGGTGCTTTTATTATTTTATTTTATTTATTTTATTTTATTTTATTTTATTTCCATTTGCCAAAGGTTGACAAATCATTAACAAATCTGGAGGGGAAGATATTTTTGTTTGAAACCGTTTGCATGTCTCCAAGATATGTACAAAGTTAAAAGTTAGAAATTTTGCTCAGTTACTTATTCAACAAACATTCCCAGCGCACTCTCTTATATGTCCTGGGCTGTGACACAGTAATAGGCTCCCAAATCAAATGTCTAATATGCTGCAACCCCGTGGGCCGCGTGTTCACGTCCTGGGCAGTGGATTTTGCCTATGAGAACCATCGAACACCCAGCCCTTCCACGGTTTCCCACCACATCCTCCTCCAGCGTCTTGTGTGCTGGGGGATCCAACTGCAATCCTAACCAAGGGGTTTTCTCGCCAAGTAAACGGGCATTGTCGTGTTTAACTGTCCATTATAAACTGAAACATTTACAGTTATAAAAGTGAAGCAGTCTCATAAAAAAAAGTTAATAGGTCTCACCATAAAAACGGACATACGGTAATAAAGGTTTTGTATGTCAACATTACAACTGTGTGAACACCGTGCCCGGAGCCTCACGTCTGACAGAGTAGATCCCGTGACACCCAAACTGCAGGGCCCTGACTCTGTCTCCTTGCCCAGAACCTTGGCATTTGGGGTTTTAAAAGCAGGATGGGATGACAGTGGTCCTGAATGTGTGAGTCCTCCTGGTGGAGACACTTCAGCTGTTATAGCGGAGAGGGCCCTGGATGAGGTCACGTGGCAGCCTCCAGCAGGCTCTGGTGGTGACAGTGTGCACCCATGGGCTCTGCGGATTGCTGACACCCATTCTGAGGGCTGGAGGGGGTGCAGCAGGCTGGGATTGTGGCCCTTGATATAGAACCTAGAACCTACGTGTACATTCACTGCACGTTAAAAACACTGCAGTTTTTAAGTGCTTTTTGAAATATGCACATTCTATTTGTCAACATAGTACCTATTTTCAAATAAAATAAAGTCACTTCTATTCCCTGACAAGAGGCCAGGGAATTAGATATCGCATCAAAACTGACTATGGCCAAGCATGGTGGCGCAGGTCTTTAATCCCAGCCCCCGGAAGGCAGGAGCATGTGGCTCTCTGTGAGTTCGAGGCCAGACAGGTCTACACAGGCAACGTTCCAAACCAGCACCAGTGAGAGCTACATATCAGACCATGTCAAAGAAACAAACAGACAAAAACAAACAAACTCCCGAATGCTGAATATGTGTAAATCGACAACTCTGTTCAAAACACCATCGCACCTTGTTGCTAAGACCCTCTGGCCGACAGTGGAGACCCGTAACAGGCCTTCAACAAGGGGCCACAGCAAAGAACCTCATGGCCATGGAGGAAAGAGAAAGCATTCTACAAGTCCTAATCTGTGACCCTTCGCAATTGTAAGAATAATGGTCAGCACCTGCAGCTATGCTAAACACAGCAGGGAACTTTGCTAGGCAAAGTCTTTTGAGAGGAAAGACAAAAAGATAGTTGACTGTCAGGCAAATTTTGTGCAATTATTACGTGCTGTGTCTCAACGCAGTTCAAATTATCCATCTAAACATAAGGCTTTGTTCACATCCTCCGACACAACACTTAGCTTTTAGGATGGAAAAGAGAGATGGTGGAGACAGATTCAAATCCCACTCACTTTCAGAACTCAAGGGAAAGGAACTCTTAGGCTCTAACTTACTGCTGTTTAACGGTTTTACTCGGAGGTAAAGTTCAGGCCAAACTTGGTGATCCAGCTGTTGGTGATCTTGGTGATCCAGATGTTGGTGTTGCAAAGGCCACAGCCCTAATCTCAGTAGTGGACCTACCATGTTCTGACAGTAGCCATGTTGATATTTACACAGTTAGAGAACATGCGTGAAAACAATTCTTTAGTTATATATTAAATTAAATTAACATTTTTGCATTATTTAAGAAAAGGCTGCTAAAGGTAGAACTGACACCACCCAGGTACTCTCAAGACCAGCTCGGCTCTGCTGTGGAGGAGTCCTGCAGGACAGTAAGGTGCGGAGGGGCTGCTCATGCAAGATAGCTGCCGGATGTCAGCCCCAGACTGCAACAGCAGTGACAGTAAGTGAGACAGAAAGGCATGAACACACAGGCAATAGCTGTCTGTTCCCCTCAACTCCCTGCCCAGCTCCCCAGTGGAGAGAGATCAATGACAAATGCAAAATCAAATCCAAAAAAAAAACTTTGTGGGATGTTTTTCAACTTCTCGGGTGAAAATGCACACTGCACGGGTTCTGTTGCTCTTTCCAGCCCACTGAGGGTCACACACGGTACTTCTGCCACCTTACAGCTCTCTGCCATCATGCTGTGTCTTCGGTTCATCACTCCAGAGTGACAGCAGATTCGTGAGCACTTGTGGGGACTCTGCCTGCAGGCCACACTCACCATTCAGCCCTTCCTCTGTTTTTAGCTGAGGTGGGTGTCACAGCGCTCAGAGAGCCTGGGACATAGTATGCCCTCGACTATGCTCTTCACTCCCAGGATCCTCTGTGCACAGAGGAAAACCTCAGGATTCAGGCCCCAGACCCCCTCTTCTGTACCGTGAACCTTTTGGTGGCTGCGGTCATGTGGCGATGCAGACTGTGTGCGTGCTAGCAGGCACCACACGTGAGAGCAGACAGGCCATGTGCCTGACCTCTTCCATGGATGCTCTTTCTCGGTGAGGACCCTCCCATGCCTGGTGGCCCCTGCAGAGTGCAGCTATCGGCACCTCGGCTTCCTAGGATTCTTTTCCCTGTGTGCACCAATTCTGGGGAAGCCGCATGTTATACTGCTGTTATATTGCCAGGAAGATGTGGGAGAAAGGGGGATGCCAACTAGAGGTGCCATGTGCACCTCCTGGATTCCCAGCCAGAGGTCCCCAACGCCTGCCTGCACCACCCCTATGAATCCAGCTTCTCTTGATGGAAATCAAAACTCTCAGCCTGTGCCTTCTACAGGATTCTTGCCAGGTAGATATCAGTTAAGACACAGCTGCAGCCCGCATATTTAACGCACCATGTGCTTTCTTTCAATTGCCCACTTCACATCCACGTTACAAAAATGGACACCAGAAAACATTTCATAATTTATAATGTGCTCAGTCAGCATGGCTTCATTGATTCCCTCAATGTCACGGGCTTCAATTCAAGATTGAAACAATGGGACCTCCAGCAGGTTGAAACACAGGGCTGGTGACAGGAAGGAAGCAGTGTGTGTGGAGGCACCAGAGCAGCCCTGTTCCAGCTGTATTCATCATGCATAGTAGGGAGCAACCCAAGCATTCAACAAAGAAAGAGTAAACAAAGTGTCAAAGTGTATGCATTCGAAGAAATAGGATTCGGCCTTCAAAAAGAGAAAGATGGCAGGTTGAGGAGATGGATAAAGTGCATCCTGGGTGCTGGGATTAAGTGTGTGTGTCATCATCGCCTGTCACCATACACACTTTTTTTTTTTAAATGAGGCCATTTCCAATGTATGTCACAACGTACATGAAAACTGACAATGTCATGCCAGGTCTAACAAGCCAGACAGAAAGACAAAGACATCCTCACACTAGAGGCCTGGGAAGAACTAAAGTTGAGATGGAGATGTACACAGGTGGAGCAGGGTAGCTGAGGCTCTATTATGTAGTAGATGCAACAAGAGTTTTGGCTTTTCAAGATGAAGAGGGTCCCAGAGGTGGTGGTGGTGACGGCAGCACTTTACAAATGAATTTAATACCTCTGAATTACACGTTTCACGTGTTTAAGATAAGATGGTGAATTTTGCATCAGATATACTTTGTTATAGTATAAAAAGCTGGGAATAAAACAACTCCAGGGGACTGTTGAGAGCTGCAGAAAACACAAAGGATAAACGAGTTAATTTTGAGCCAAGGGGGTGGGACTGAGAAAGGGCTGTGAGTCCCTGACAGCTGCAGATGATCTGTGAGCCCCTGGGGGCAAATCCATAGACAGAAGGGGCCCAAATGCAAAGGCAAGCAAGCCTTCAAGACCTGTCTCTGCTGTGCTGGGTTCTGTAGGGAAGTGGGAACACAGGACAGGGTGCTCCCATGTTCTAAAAAAGTGACAATCATTAGTTCTGGGTGGGCGAACCTGGAAATGTAGATGGGGTCAACAAAGCAACCAGCTGTGTGAACAGCCTGCTTGACTTTAGTTTAAACTGCTAGTCTCAAACCTTGGCAATGGCAGCCATGGAGGTGCTAGACTGGAGTGATAGATTCGTGACTAGGAGCACTTGCTGCTCTTGCAGAGGACCTGGGTTCAGATCCTAGCACCCATATTGCATAGCAGCTCACAGATGTCTGTAACTCAAGATCCAGAGATCTGGCTCCCCCTCCTGGTCTCTGTGGGCACCCACAGGCATGTGCACATACACATAATAAAATATACTCATCCACATCAATAAAAAAAGGAGTGTGAGAGAAAGAGAAAAGATTGCATTCTTCTGGTGATAAATTTGGAACACAAGCTCATGTACTCAGGAGCCAAAGTTGAACAGAAACAGTGTTAGGCACAGCTGCCTCTGGCATCTTTCTCAGCACACAACAACCTCTCACCACTGTTTTCCAGCAGCCACTTCATGGATTCTTAATGGAGGAGGGGCTTTGGGTCATCTTGTTTAGAGTCAGAGACACTTGATCGTGATTTGGCAAAGAAAAAGGGTTTTCTGTCACAGCAGCTCTTCATCTCTGCAGAAACTCGCCTGAGCAAGTCAGACAAAGACAGCGAGGGCAGGTCCTCTGCACACACCCACACAACACCCACCTCCCCCGCCTGCTGTGACCTTCCCTGGAACTCAAAGAAAACAGTCTGGAGCACAGGCCAAGCTCTCAGTGTGGTTTTCCCCTGTGGCACTGGGGCTGGAACCCAGGGCCTCAGGACACCAGGTTAGGGGACCTGGCAGTGTCTTCTGTGTGCTCTTCCCTGTTTGCTCTTCAGTGTCTTTTGTTTCCAAACCTGCGGTCCTCCATGCAGAAGAAGGAAACCAGTTCCCCAGAGCTCATCAGTTAGAATTTGAGTGGCCACCACCGATCCTACCTCAGGCGAGAAGCAAAGTTCCTGCTGCTTCTTACAGAAGGTGGTGAGCGGTGCATGGCTAGAGATTCCCTCCGACCCAAACTACTGACACGGGCCTCCTGAGGGCTGCCTTTTCAGTTTTATTTTATTTCTTTCTGTGAACGTGTGTCAGTCCTGAGGGAAACCTGCAGGAGTTGCTTTTTCTTCCACCTTGTGGGCCCTGAGGATGGAACTCAGATGTTCAGGCTT
This sequence comes from Psammomys obesus, assembly GCF_907164565.1. Taxonomy (NCBI): domain Eukaryota; kingdom Metazoa; phylum Chordata; class Mammalia; order Rodentia; family Muridae; genus Psammomys; species Psammomys obesus. Next base: position 21,609,455 of record NW_026596117.1, on the reverse strand, counting down.
GGCAGAAGGCCAGTTCATCTGCCCAGGTGCCTCCTGGTCCATGTGCGCTCTCTCTTTACAGTCAGCTTTCCTGGCCCCACTCCTCCCCATCGAGGATGCACGCAGCTCATGTGCTAACTCATGTGCTAACTCGAAAGGCTCAAGTTTTTGTTGCGGTTTTCATCCTCTGTTTCTCAGAAACATGTTACAACAATTGTAGCCATTTTGTCACCCAAGAAAAACAGCTAACAATAGCAGCAAAAACATGTTCTCCCACAAAGGCAGGGGGAATACTTTTCCTACCCGCCACAGCTCATCTGTGCACAGCATTTTCCAAATCGCCACACACCAGGCTGTCTCATCTTAACCAACAGACACGTCAAGTTTACCAAGCCCAAAATGGAGCTAAAAGGAAAAATACAACAGATGAAAGCATTGCTGCTGCAGACAGGAGCTCCGGGCTCAGGACGGCGCCACCCTAGCCATCCCTTCTCTTACTCTATCTTCTTGGGCCCTTGATTCAGGGGAGCCTTATGCTTGGGGTGTAGAATACAGGGTTGTTCTTGCCACTGGCCCATTGCACGATGGAACCTGTGACAGCCCACTCTGATGGAAGCAGTCAATTCCCGACACGATGTAGGTGATACTTAACAAAATGGATATCCTGATTGGAGCATAGTTCAGGGTGGAGCATTAGGCCCTGGGTTCCATCCTCAGCAATATAGCAGGGAGAAAACTCAACAAAGCATGCACATGCACACACATACACACACCACAGCAGCCAGTTGATAGAAAGCATGGAGTCCTAGGCCAGATGTGAGTCCAAGCTCAGGTTTAGAAGAGCTCCAGCTGTGTCAGGCCAGTTTGTACTGGAAACATTCAGAACTGTAACAGTGCTGAGCTTAGCTGCTGGCTTTGGTCAATGGCGGCTCTGTACCCATCACCTTCTTCCTGTCCCTTCTCTTTCCTGCTGCACTTCGTGGGCACACACACACACACACACACACACACACACACACACACACACACAGCCTTTCTAATAAATCAGGATCCATACACACTTGATGTTTGCCAGTTTTCCCTTCTGCTAGTCCACTGTTTGTTGGTTTCATTATAAATTTAGGTTATCAAAACTTAGAGATCGCATTTGGGATGTCTGTTGATAGCTCTTTCAAACCCTGGCACCCTGGTCATTACATCCTATTGCTGTCTGTTCAGCCTTACCAATGTACAGACCAATGTCTTAACAACCCTAAATGCCATCTGATAGAGCTTAGATTATTTTGCAATAACTTAACAAGGGGGACATTTCTGGATGTTTCTTTATGTGTTCTCTGCACTGGGACCTGATCTCCAGCATGCCAGGCAGCTGAGCTCCCCAACACAGACACCACAGCACTGAGCTCATCCACAAAGCACTGGTGAGTGAAACACTCACCACCAGGGATATGGAGGATGTGGGTAGCAGGACATGGTGGGGGAAGAGAGGGGGAAAGGGAAAGGGAAGGGGGGGTGCCCCAGAAAGAGAGAGAGAGGGGGAAAGTAAGAGAGAGAAAGTGAGTAAAAGAGTGACCACGTGTCGGATTGGCTCTTTTAAGGGGGCACGGTAACCACATCTTCCAGGTGTGACTACCTGGCTGATGACATATGATGACGTCATAGGTTGCTGGGCAACCCAGAAGCAGGTTGTGTTCCAAAATACTAACAGTAAATATGCAAGATGCAGACCACAATAAGACAAGGCATTAATGTTAAAGAATGGGGAAGTGGCTCCGTGGGTGAAGTGCCTGTGTACAGGCATGGGGCTTGCATGTAAATCCTCAGCACAGATACACACCACACACATGGAGAAATGCAATAATTAAAACCCTTTTCACTTCTATTGAGAGCGTCCTGCAGGACTTCTTAGCCTCCAAATGGAACCTCCAAATGGAGCAGTACTCAAGTGGGCTGGCTAGGCAAACTCTGCCCTCCCCCCTCTGTGCCTTACAAGAGCCATCAACTGCAAGTTCAAGTGTGTCCGATGATTTCCTCCTTATAAAGAAGGGAAAGAGGGCAGATGAGAAGTTCCCAACCTTGTTTCTTAAAAGACTAAAACTCTTTGTTTCCAAATGAGAGTTTGGGGTTGGGACAGGGTGTGAAGTAAGAACTCTAGGAGGAGGCGTTAATACACATTTTAAACACAAATGGAAAAGCATTCAGCATGCAGCTGCTGGAACTTGGGCCTCAGACAGTGAAACAGTGCTGGCTCCAGGCTACAAAACACTTCTAAGAGCCATGATATAATTTATGGGCAGACAGTTCATCTGATTTTTTCCCCAGTCGGTGAAAGCATGCTTGGTGCTCATATTGAATAGAGTGGCTGGAGGGACCAGGAAGGAGATGATGGAATGTGGAGCTTTCTCCCTCAGCAGTCACAATCTCTGGCTTAATTGAAGGGGCCATCCTGGGCTGGCAGGCACGCTATGCACAAAACGCACATTGAGGCAAACATTTCACCAGTACCTACCCATATGTTTTCAAATGGCCTAACTGTTATTTTTGGAATTTTATTCAGCCTTATATAAAAATGAACCACTAATGTATGTCACATAAAGCCAGGGCCCAACCTGCACAGATACCTCTGTGAACCTGAAGGTTCTCACGGACGAACTGCAGTCCTCGCTCACTCTCTTGCTCATACGAGTTTCCTCCATGTTTTCACATAGTTTCTTCGTACAATTTAATTAAGACACTCGTTTTCCTTTTCACACACAAGTAGTGGAGTGCAAGGTGTCCTCAGAGATGTGCCTGGGAGGCCTTCCAGAACAGGTAAACAGGAGGCTTCCTCCCTTCCCAGGGATGCAGACCATTCTAGCTAGCTCACCTCCTTCAAGGGGGGATGAAGGTTCTGAACCTCCTGTGACTTCTCAAGGGGCTGCAGTGCGTGACTCCAACTATAATGGCATCTGAAAGAATCCTGAACGGAAACTGCCAAGCTGTGCTTCCACAAGCATCGTGCCATCTTGCATTCCCATCAGCTGAAGTTTCCCACAGCCTCCCCAATCCAAGTATCTGATCAAAGGCTAGAGGCTCGCTGGTCTGAGGCAGCCCAGGCACCCGGCGTTTTCCCTCACATGTGGAGCTGAGAGTCTGCTCATGTCTCAGCACATTTGAAGGTCATTTCTCCTTGCTGTGCTCCGTCCATCCAGATCCTATGCCTACTTCAGGCATTTTTGAGTTAGTATACTTGCCTATCAATGATCTGTGACAAGAGTTGCAAACAATCTAATTATTTCTCTCTTTGATGGAAAAAGCACTTTAAAATCATACTTTTAGCTACTTTTTATGGCTTTTGCATTTGAAACCAGATGGAAAGTTCTGCCAAATCCATAGCTATGAGGAATTTTCCCTGTTGAATCATGGTACCTAGTTGTTTTAATTTTGAACAAAAGTAAGTCTATACAAAGTCAAACACCACTACAATGAACCCCTATATACCCAACTCCCCACAGTCACTGATTCATTCTTACTGTCCGCCTCCCTGGCTTTTGAGACAAATCTAAGACAGCATGTCGTCAGCCTGCTGTCCTTCCAAACAACTTTAAAGATTGCTGACATTTCCTTCTAGAGCTATGGACACAAAATTTAAAATACTGTTGTTATCTAAACTTGACTGACATTTGGTTTTCTCCAGCGTTTTAGCTAGGGCTACTATTGCTATGATGAAACAGCATAACCAAAAAGCAAGGTAGGGAGACAAGGGTTTATGTGGCCTATACTTCCACACTGATGTTCATCATCAAAGCATACATTGTTCCGGTAAAACAAAGGTTTGATTTTAATGGCTGCAGTCTCTTGTTAATCACAGCCAGTTCATCAGCTCCAGCTGACCAGACACCACAAATTCTCCACACAATGGCCCAGTAGAGTCTCTGCTTCCCTCTGGAACCTCACAAGCCAGGCCTCCATTGTCTGCACTGCTCTCAACATTCTCATCTTCCAAGCTCCTACAGAACAGCTCACTGAGCTCTCAACTTCTCCAGCCCAAAGTTCCAGAGTGCTTCCACAGTCCTCCCCAAGACAATATGGTCAGGCAGGTCATAGAAGTACCCCACTATCCTGACACCAATTTCTCTTGGTTAGGGTTACTATTGCTGTGATAAAAAAAAAAAAAAAAAAAAAAAAAAAACAAACAAAAAAAAAACAAAAACATGACCAAAAGCAAACTGGGGAGGGAAAGGCTTACACCTCCACATCACTGTTCATTATCAAAGGAAGTCAGGGTAGGAACTCAAACAGGGTAGGAACCTGGAAGCAGGAGCTGATACAGAGGCTGTAGTGAGGTGCTGCTTACTGGCTCGCTTTCCGTGGCTTATTCAGCCTGCTTTCTGCTAGAACCCAGGAGCACCAGTCCTGGTGTGGTTTCACCCACGATGGGTTGGGTCCTCCCTCATAAATCACCACTTAAGAAGATGCCCTGCAGGCTTACCCACAGCCTGATCTTACGGAGGTTATTTTCTCAGTTGTGGTTCCCTCCTCACGAACGACTTTAGTTCCTGTCAAGTTGACATAAACCTATCCAGCATACCCAGAGACCTCAAAAACGTCTTCTGTACTCGGCTTGTTCACACAAACGTGAATCTTCCTTTCTTCTAACATTTGGCCCTTCATGTATTTGACCTATCAGAAATGTATTCTGGTGTGCAGAATTCTATTGTATTCTTTGGGAGTGTCCAGTATGTTTTGGCTTTTATTTCCTCCAGTTACGGTTGGCCTACCAATTACTGGGCCTCTCTAATCTGCCCCACTGCCCCTATAACCAGTACCATGCTGTTCCCATACATTCCATGGGTAACTTCTTGTGGTGGTCTGAATGAAAATGGTGTCCATAGGCTCAGTCACTTAGGAGGTGTGGCCTTATTGGAGTAGGCATGGCCTTGTTGGAGGAAGTGTGTCACTGGAAGTGTGGACTTTGAGGTTTTAGATGCTCAAGCCAGGCCCAGTGGTTCACTCTTTCTTCCTGCTGCCTGTGGATCCAGATGTAGAACTCTCAGCTCCTTCTCCAGCACCATGTCTGCCCGCACATTGCCATGCGTCCTGTCATGATGATAATGGACTAAACCTGTGCAACTGCGAGCCAGCACCAATTAAACGCTTTCCTTATAAGAGTTGCCATGTGACGTCATGGTGTCTCCCCACAGCAATAAAACCCTAACTAAGACACTTATAAAAGCTCCTGTTTATCTAACCAAATGAACATTAGGGTCGACTTTTGCTAGTTTTTAATGACTGACATTTAATCGTGACATGTTCAATTTAATAAATTGAGAAACATAATTTTTTCTTTTGTTATCTTGAATTTTTCTGCAGTATAACATGGTCCTTAGATCTTTTTGTAGTCTACTGATTTTTTAACCTAGCATACCATATATGGTATCTGTGTGTGTGTGTGTGTGTGTGTGTGTGTGTGTGTGTGTGTGTGTGTATGCATAGGCACACACATGGAGGCCAGAGGCTAATGCTGGAAGCCTTCCTCAGCTGATCTCCAGGTTAGCTTTGGAGACAGAGTGTCTCACTCCAGAGCTGACTGACGAGAGACTGGCTGAGCCACCGAGCTATGGGGATGCGCCCACCGCACATCCAGCACCAGGGCTGCGGACTCCTGTGCCCATCCCTCGTTCACACTGGGGGTCTACACTCAAGCCCTTACCTCGCCGGCTGAACCATCTCCCCAGCCCCTTCTTTTGTATTCCTTGGGAGTGTCCAGTGGGTTTTAATTTAAGTTCCTCACGCCAAGCTTGTTTACAGTATATGACCTACTTGTCACTACAGCACAAAAGAGCCTTTACACCCAGAAGCCTTGGAATCGACTGTGGCGGGTGGCCACAGCTTTCCATAGGGTCAAGTTCCTGCTCTACCTCCAAAGATGCTCAGAGGCCCTGCTCACCTGCACTGTGACAACCTGGGCACACCCTGCCACAGCTAGCAGCAGGTCCAGGAATCTGGGGTAGAAGGGGAGACGGGAGCCAACTCTCAGGAAAAGCATGCTACCTACTGTGAGATCCTATCTAAAATACAGCACTTTGTTAGGTGGTTAAGCACACTGTGAAACATGTCTGCTGGAGAGTTCTGCTGAATGGGGCCTTTTACAAAGGCGGCGGCGGTGGCGGCTCCGTGACAGCTGTGGCCACCGCTCTGAGCAGTGGATTTCCATCTGCCTCCTTGCACCTGAGGCTTCTCTCCTCACTCTCTCTCCTGTCACACGTGGCTTCCCACCTGACGTCAGCTGGGTCAGAAAGGCCCCCTCCTCTGAGACAAGAGGGGCATCATGGCAATGGAGGCAGACTGGCTACTACTGCCCTGCTGCCCTGCACCTGCCACTATCAGGCTGGACTGCTGAAGAGCAAACAAGTCGGTTCCTCTCCTTGCCTCGTTTCTTTTTCATTCTTCTGTAGATTACTTATGTTTTACGCGCATGAGTATTTTGAATGCATGTATTACGTCCGCCACTTGCCCGTTTGGTACCTGTAGAGGTCGGAAGAGGGTGTCAAAACTCCTGAAACTAGAGTTGCAGATGGTGGTGAGCCATCACGGAGGTGCTGAGAACTGAACCCAGGTTCAGTTTGCCTGAATTCTTAATATTCAGGGGTGTACTAGTTAATCCATTTCCCCACCGATTCCCTCGTTCCTGGCCTGTGTCACTGTGTGGGTCTGCCTGCCTCTTGTCTCTCTAGTTGCTACACATCTCTGTATTCAGCCCCTCCCTCAGGATAGGCACCTCCTCCCTCAGCCTTCTCTGCCCCTTCCTGTTGCAACCTGCTACCACCATCTTGGTTGAAGACCTGAACAACCACATGGCCTCCCTGCTATCTCCAGACACCTCTCGCTCCATGCTAGCCTAAATGGAGACTTTTCATCATTCCACGTGCCTGCCTCAAGGGCAGGTACTGTGTTCCCAGACACTGGTACACCTGACCCCCCCACAGCAAGCTGACGTCTCATCTGTCATTATCATTCGCATCTTACAGAGGAGGACATCGAGGCGGGGGTTAACAAGGCATGGCAGGTTCCAGGCAGGCCTGCAGCCAGACAGCACACTATGGAAGCTTGTAGCGTAAATGACAGCATATCAAGAAGCAGATGCAACAGTGGCCGTTTTGGAAAGCGGTGACACCTGCATAGAGACTGAGCACACCTGGCCTGTTTTGCCAGGAATTAAACCAACAATCTTCTCGACATCCGTCACCCCGTTTGTGAACCTGAACGTTTGCCACCTGTTTAAATCTCCTAACTTTCCCAGCTCGCGCTTCAAACTCCGTGGTGCGGCAGCCAGTCCATTTCCACCCCCACACAGATTGATTCAGTGACAGATTGACTTCGGCTTCATTATCAACACCCTCTATGTTTAATTACCCGATTTGTTAACAGCTTGTCATCTGCAGTGTAAGAATGGAACTGCCTGCAACAAACACATTCCATCTCTTTCCTTCTGGAGAGGTTTGAATGAATCAGGAGTGTTGCAAAGTAGATTTTCAGTGGGGGCTTCAGTAGTCGTAAAAAAAAAAAAAATCAAACAGCATTTACACTTTCAGCTCGTTCACACATATCCCATTCATTAATTTCTTTATTCCACAAATGTTTATCAAGTACTTGCTGTCTGCCAAGCACTGGGCAGCAACAGACACCCACTACACTTGACCTGTCACATATCGTAGGAAAATTGTTTTGTGGTGCTGGGAATCAAACTCAGGGCT
>NW_026596117.1:21586145-21601730 GCF_907164565.1 Psammomys obesus | reverse complement strand
GAGCTTCCAGTGAGCCGGACTTTGACCTTTACCTGCAGAACACACACTCTCCCTGAGGACACCATCGCCCCGGTCCAGCATCTCAATGTTACGTAACATATGATGACATCCTAAACAGACCACTCTGCTACAGTCTGAAGCTTCAATGTGTTAATGGTGTGTCCCCCAAATACTAAAATTACAGCTGGCAAAACCCTTAAGAGGTGGAACCTAAGGGTTGGAGAGATGGCTCACTGGTTAAGAGCACTGGTGTTCTTCTGGAGGACCTGGGTTCAATTCCCAGCATCCACAGGGTGGCTCACTGTCTGTGACTACAGCTCCAAGGGATATGATGCCCTCTTCTGGCCTCCAAAGGCACCAAGCACACATGTGATGCACAGACATATACACTCAGGCGAAATAATCATACACATAAGATAAAGTTTAAATTTTAAAAACATGGAAACCTAGTGGGTGGTAATAGGTTATTAGGGGTGTCACCTCAATGCAAATTGTGATCCTACAATTTCTTCCCTTTCTTTTACCTCTCTAGGGCAAAATGAGCAGCCCTGGCCCAAGAGAAGCAACCTAGCCAACTGACCACAGGCTACAACTCCTGAACTGCGAGCCATGACAAACCTTTGCTCTCTGTCAGCGTGTTATCCCAGACATTTCTTTTGAAGTAACAGAAAGTTAACTATATGGCATTAGCATGCAGACTATTTTGAGCTAAAGGCAACCAAGAATCAGGAGCTGTGGGAAGCTTACTTTTCTTTCTTTCTTTCTCTCTCTCTCTCTCTCTCTCTCTCTCTCTCTTTCTCTTTCCTCCTTCTTTCCCTCCTTCCTTCCTTTCAATTAAAGAGCAATACATCGTGGACATGCCACACACACGTACTCAGAGAGAAGAAACTGATGAGCACACACCTCACTAAAGGCATAGTGGAACACACCTTTAACCCAGCACTCAGGAGGCAGAGGCAAGGGCATCCCTGTGAGTTTGAGGCCAGCTTGGCCTATATAGTGAGTTCCAGGATAACCAGAGCTACGTAGAGAGCCTATCTCAAAGACAAGGAGAAAAGAAGAGACCAACTCTTAACTAGAGATGGAGAATTGGCTCAGGGTCAGTTGACATGAGCAAGCCTCAGCAACAGAATCCTCATCTTTCACTAGCTTCCTCCATTCATCCCATCATGATGTCACAGTCACTCCTCATAGCCCAGGCTCTCCTTTGACCTCTGCTGTTCTTCTAGGAATTCTGTGCACATAAACTATTAATAAGATTTATAACCCTTTTTCTTGTTAATCTAACTTTGTATTTTATTGTACTCAACTATACAGTATGTCATTATATGTTATATTCACATGTTATTCTTCATGTCATCATGAAGGGAAAGAATTCTCCCTCCTTGGCAAGTACACGGTGGGTTGCACATCTCTCTTAAAAGCAACAGGCTTTACTTTAAATTTCAAATATGTTATTCAAGTCTTTTACTCAGTCCTAAAATGCTAGAATAGAGAGAGTACCCGCAGAACACTGCTGTTCTGTCTGTCCAGGCCCACACACAGGCTAAGTCACCGGCTCTAGAGTAGTCTCTCATGTTAGGGCCCTCAATGGCTGCCCATGTGGAACACATATGATAGTCTCCATGACGCTGCCTGGCTATTTAGATGGAAGTCAACCAGAGACATGAACAATTCACATTAAGAAGTTCTGGCCAGACATGGTGGCCGCATGTTTTTAATCCCAGCACTCAGGAGGCAGAGGTAGGAATCTCTATGAGTTCTAGGCCAGCAAGAACTCTGTATAGTGAGTTCTGGGACAGCCAGGGCTATAGAGAGACCTTGTCTAGATAGAGAGAGAGATAGATAGATAGATAGATAGATAGATAGATAGATAGATAGATAGATAGACAGACAGACAGACAGACAGACAGACAGACAGACAGACAGGTAGATAGATGAAAGAAATTCTGTCTTAGCTAGCATATGATCATAAATCATAAAGTGGAGGGAAATGGACTATCTTTGGTGAGCTTTAGATCACGGGGTTTCCTTGCATCCTCCCTGGCACACAGGCTACCTGCTGCTGGTGGGCTCTGTGCCGACACTAGGTATTAGGTTTTTCTCACATCCAGCTCTGTGTGGCTCCCTACAGAACTGACAGGAGAGGTTGGACAAGCGGAGCCCAAATTGCCAACAATACCTACTTAGAAACTGTGCCTGTATAGATAGTGTCAAATGTGGCTAAGTTACAAGCCCTAAAGCACAAGCTGTCAATAAATATCTGGCCACATAAAAATGTCTTGCTAACCTCAGATCAGTGACAAAATGGTCACAGATGCAAGAGGCTGCTTCTCAGGGCTCGCCCTGACACAAGGCAGAGAGGAATGTTCTTGCCCTATTGGCTCATCCAGGCCTCTTCAGGATAGGAGAATGCTTCATGCCTTTGCCTTTCCTCAATACTTTATAAGGAGCCAAAAAGCCCGGCAGCTGCGCACAGCTCCAGTGAGGCCTCAAGACCTCGACTCATAGTTCCTGGGGAAGGGATTTATGAGAGGTTGTCTCACGCAAGTTTGACTTCATGTCGTAAAGCCTTAGGAAGGAAAACAGTCTTCCAAGACTACATCGGGCTGTTCACAGCTCCCTGACAGCTGGAGACCTTACTGCAGACACAGGCACAGCCTCACCGCCTCAGGCAGGATTTCTTTGTGGATTAGAGACTGCACAAAGAAAAAGTCAATGAGGGGTCAAACCCAAACTTTCCCTCAGCTTCTCACAGCCTTGCAATGGCCAGCCCTGGCAGGACCCTCTCTAGCAAATCCTGTATGACATCTCGCTACTCATATGTCTGAAAAGATAAACCTGAACTGCTGTGCCTTTTCACAACACAAGGCTTCGCCCAAACCCTTCTCCTTCTGGGCATGACCCCTTCACACTGCTGTGGGTGGAACCTTTGGCTCCATGTATGATAAGCAAGAGCTCTCTGCAGTCCCACTGAGCCATGCCCCAACCCACACATAAGCTCTGACATGCCATAGATGCTTGCATTCCAAGAACAAGGATGGTCATACAGGCCCCAAGGTTCCAGAGTACAACAGAGGGGACTTCACACTAAAAGGGGCAACTTAATACCCTGGTAGCTCTTGCCACCACCTCCATGGCCCAGAATAGGTCCTTCTGTTTGCACAGCTGGCACTCTCATCTACAGAGCCATCTCCTGGAGCCCCTTAATGTAGACACTCAAGCAATCAATGACCCTCCGGGCAGTGACAGAAGACAATGTACATATTTACACATAGTTCATGTTTTGCACCCATGTTTACATGCTTCATTTGTTGAAGAATGCATGTTTTAGGGCATTTCCAACCCTGTGGAAGAAGTGTTTCCAGTGACTCACAAAAGTCACAGCCGACGCCTGCGTGAAAAAAAAAAAAAAAAAAAAAAAAAAGCAAGGGGTGCGAAGTTCAGGATTTTGGGTAATTTGTTGGGTTGTCAAATCTTAAGGACTCTTCTGCCAAAATGATTTTGTTCAGTTAAAAGCTAAACTAACCAGATGTAGGACAAATGTTTAGAGACTGGGTCAAGAGTGTTTACTCTTAGGCAGTTAGCTTTTAAAACAAACGAGCTCAGACCAAAGACGAACTGAAGGCAGTCGCCAATGGTATGGAGCGCTGTTGGGAGAGCTGAACTCACAGCCCTTGTCTGACGGGCTGTGGTTCACCTCTGCAGCAATCAGCCAGGAATATAGATGAGGAGGCCTTTCTTTCTGCGATGAGACCTATTTTTAAAGCCAGAGTGCACACACATAGAATACGGTATGATTTACCCTTAGAAAGTCCGAACTGCCAAATTATTACCACATTTCTAATTTTAAGTTTGAGTTAACGAATGCCAAAGAACCTGAGGCTCATTTTAAATTTTGCTTGACTAAAATTAAACTAGAATGTCACATAGTCTTTTCCCTTTAGTACCCAGAACAAACTACATTATTTCAAAAATGTCAGTACATACATCTCTGATTAGTATTTATCAGTATGCACACAAACATGAAATGTTCACACACACGCACACACGATTATCAAATTAACAACAACAACAAAAAATAGCTTCTCTCCATAAAACATGATGATCTCTAGAATTCAGATTCCATGTTTTAGCACCTAAGAATTTCTTCCTGATCATTACAGAATTAGCATTGCAATAAAAGCTACCAGACCTGTGGGTGTGTCCAACCTTTGGCACCACAATGAACACAACATTGTGATCTACAAAGTCCACACTTGAGAACCACAAAAATCAAGTTACCAAAAAAAAAAAAAAAAAAAAAAAGGGGGAAAGGATTTAGAATATTTCCTGTAAGTTGATAGTTTTGTGTTGGGCCACATTCACAACTATCCTGTGGTCCACGAGTATGCCACAGGGAAAACAAGCCTGAAAGGTAGACTTTGACAAATCAGCGCCTTAAAAATTATCTTGGTATCCATGGCAACCAGGAGGACTTACAGATATCCATGGCTGTGAAGTTATGTCTTGACCTGCTAGCTGCAGATGAGGAGAAGGGGCAGCAGAAGAGAAGAGAATATGAAAAGAGAAAGAAAAAGAAAAACAGGAAGAAACAGAAAGGGAGGCAAAGAGAGGGAAGAAGGAGAAGAGGAGGAGAGAGAGGAGGAGGAGGAAGGAGAAGAGGGAACAGAAGAGGAGGGAGACAAAGAGGAGGGTTCTCCTTACGTTGTCCCTAAATATTCATCACCCTTTTGACAAACCAAATAAGGCCAAGTGGCAACTCGGATAGTCAACTGTGTTGGTTATTTTAAAAAGTCCATCAGCTCAACAGCTGGGCTGGAGTGCTTGTGATACCAGTCACTAATCCATTTAAATCCCTGTATTCATCGACTCTGGATGCAAGGGTTAAATGGAGGAAGGGAGGAATTATCCCTACCTTTTTATTTCATGCACTTAATAACAGAGAGCTGCATTCTTTCTTTTAAAGGAACAGAAAAGTCCTGTATTTGGGGAAATGCCTCTGAGCTAGTTTGATTATAGTTGAAAAGAATGGCAGCAGAAACTTATCACAGGCCCTGTGGGGCCACGCTGGTCAGGGCAAGGCTTCAGGAGAGAGGACCCTTCCGTGGAAGGCAACAAGTTCACAGCGAAGCTGGGTGGGCTACGGTGGGCTATTCAGACTGAGGGGCAGAGCTCAGCGGCAGGGACCTTGTTGAGCAGGTATGAGGCCTCCTCAGGTCCCCAGAACTGCAAAACAGAACAAAAGAGCGGGGTGAGGCGAAAGACATTACTCAAACTGGGAGCTGCCAGCACGGTCCATGCCGGGTGAGGGAAGCAGCTGCTTGAAAGAGAGCACACACAGAGAGCAGAAAAGCCTGTCACCTCATCGGTTTAGTCTAATACGAAAGAACAGCTGCTTCCCACAAAAATACGAGGCCTCGATATTGTATGTCCACCAGGCTCCTAAAGGACACCATGATAGCCCCTGGTCCACAGCCTCTGACAGGGTTGAAGGTCAAGTCCTTGGAGTTTGGCTGCATAGCTAGCCTGGACCCTTCCAGCTCTTATGCCGACCTCAGCCCTACATCCCTACACTGCCCAAGAGTCGATCTGTCCTTCTCTGTGGTAGGCTCACTTTGATAATTACGATCAGAAGTAAAAACTAAGCTCCCTTCCTCATTGCCTCCCTCCCTCTGTCCATCCCTCCTCCACCTTTCTGCCTCTTTGCTCCTGGGAAGCAGCAATGATGTGCTCCAAAACCTCATTTCCAGTTGTGCGAACTCTCTAAGCCACATTGTATCTGTACAGGTCATCAGGCTTTCTGACTCTGCATACATCTGCCAGTGTTGTGAGCTGCTCACCCTTGCAGGAAAATAACCACACCACCATCACCACCACCACCTCCACCACCATCACCATCTCTACCATCACCATCACCTCCACCACCACCACATCATCACCACCACCATCACCTCTACCACCATCACCTCCACCACCATCACCTTTTGGTAAAACCCAGATGCACCCAGCAAGGCAGGCAAGCACACACCACTCCATCCATCCCCAGGGTAACCCAGGACACCTGTAGGGACCACGACAGCAGAAGAATGTGATGCTAGAACCCTATTACTGCTCAGGCCACACACCTGCAGCAGCCTTCCCTTTACACAGGCACCAGCAGGCAATCTGCTAGCTAAGAGACTTCCAGGTGTCCAAGGTTCTGACCTGGGAAAGCGAGTTTAAATCAGAGGAAACGTGGGTGGCCATCCACCCTGCTCCCCATTTCCCTGCCACTTGTGAGGGAATCAGAGAACACGGGCCACGGGATTATGCTTTGAGAGCACCCCATCCTCCCAATGGCATAAAAAAGAGAGCCTACTTCTGCTGCGGAGGCTCTGAGTCCCCTCTGCAGAAATCCCACCATGCTGCCGGTCTCCTGTGCTGGAGCCTGACCCCTCCTCAGGGCCTCCATCATGCTGTTGTCTAGCGGTCTATACATGGCCATCTCTTCTAACGACCATCTTTTTCCCGCTGGCCATCTCAGTGTCCCCTTGAACCTCAATCTGAGATCTTCCCAAGGCAGTGCGCCCAAATAGCTGGACTGAGAGATGAGTGCTCAGCAGGGCTGCCTCAGGCTGACATCAACACAGAGGAGCACCTCATCATTCATATCACAGCCCAGCTTCCCCCAGACACCCCCTGCTTACAGCCATCCATAGGTGAAAAGTTCACGGCAGAAACAAACTGAAAGCCATTTCAACCAATTTTTCCACCGCCTTCAGCCCAAACAAGAAACTAGACAAAGCACATGCTGCAGCCATCTCAGAGACTGCAGCTTCCCTTGTCCCCATGTCCAGCCATGCTGCTCAGGAAGCAGGGCCCTGCGAGGCTGGCTTGAAAGCTTCAGCCCAAATGAGACCTAAGAGCAGACCTTTGCATGCATAATTCAGAATGTGGAAATGAACATTTAATGTGTTCAGGGCCTCAAAGAACCTACCAAAGTGTATGCAGTTGGGCATGTGTGGATTAGTGGGAAGATGGGGGATAGCCCCCAAATCTTCCTCTGACATGATAAGCATCAGTTTCTTCTGGAAACACGCTACTTTAGATATCTCCTCTACAAAGCCGGAATCATAAATTACACAGGCCCACAGATGGTGCACCAAGGCTCCTTCATTTATGCAGGCAGACAGTTAAAGCACATTGCAACTTTCTCTCACCCCATAGGAGCCCCTGTGGCCAGAGGCCACAGCACAGACCAGCATTAGCCATTACCATCAAGACAAATTAGTTTTACGGAACACGGCTGACTGACTCACGGGGCCCTAACCTGGACTAGGTGGTTGGGTGTGCCCAGGGAAGAGCTGTGGGTGCAGCTGGGGGCCCCTTCTGTGTAGACCATCAGCCACCCCAGCCACAGCCCCTTTTAGAAAAGTGATACAAAGAGTGGGTTCTCCCACTACTCATGACATGAGCTTCTGGAAACAGGAGAGCTTTGCACAGTCCTCGGGCTATTTTAACTTTCCACCCTCTGTCCATGGCCTCAATTTACTCAAAAATCGTCACTTGTGCTGGTTATGTGAGACACAGCTCCCTTGCTCCAGGTGAGCTGCCGGTCTCCTCCTTTGTTTAAAAAGCTGATCTCATGCATGGTAGACACCACCTGCAATGAGCTCTCCTGCCCGCCGGTTAGATGGTGCGTGCTTGGCAATGTGCTAGGAGAACGGGAAATTTGTTCTCCATACCTTAGAGCATCCATTCGCTAGCTGACTCACCCTTTCATCTGTGTGTCTAAATAAACTGTAATTTACTTTTAATGAAATAATTATCTGGTGAAGGACAAATGATGAAATGTTTATAACCCCGCTAGCCATGAGCCAAGCAGGACCTTTCACCATGTGCAAAATTAGAGGCAGCACGATGTAGGCAGGCAGGGAGAGATGGGCTGGTTTGTGTAAGACCAGTGATGGGGGTTGCCAAAAGAATTACCTTACAAAGAAAAACATGAAGAAAGCCTGCAAATCCAAAGCTTCCGACGCAAACCGAGCTTGATCGTCATCTATCTCATGTGACTGAACTCTCTCTAAAATCACTTCTAAATCCTCAGGCAAGCATAGCCTTAAGCATACCTATAATCTAGTTACTTGAGAAATCTGAGGCAGAAGGATCAAAAGTTCAAGACTTGCCAGAGCTATGAAGTAAATACAATTGAAAAACACTGAAAAAAGGCATTACAATTATTTATTCTCGGGGGGGGGGGGGGGACAGACCGCCACAGACACATGTGGAGACTAGGGGACAACTTTGGGAAGTCAGTTCTCTTCTGCCACCAAATAGGCCTGAGGGATTGAACCTAGATCAATCAGGCCTGGTGGCAAATAACCTTACCCTCTGAGCCACTTTGCCAGCACTAAGCTGGGCAGTTTAAAACTAAAAGCAAAAGAGGCGGCTGGGACATAGCTCCAGGCGTAACATAGTCTTTCATGCAAGAGGAGTTAAGTGCAATCCCCAAGACTGCAGCAAGTAAATAATAAAACTAAGACCTTCAGGCAAAGCTATTTTCACTTTTAATGTTGGGGACACTTCATAAAGCTTTGGAATAAAGCCAGGAAGATGGCTTCTCACACCCCTGTCGGATGAATCTCCTGTCAACCCTTGCTCGATAATGAATCATCGCTTATGGATGGAACTTTACGACAGTGAGAGAACACGGATTAAAATACTCAGAAAGGGGCATCTGACTAGCTCTTGACTGCACAAAGCAAGTTTTTAAAGAAGCTTCTGAATACAGTCTGTCTAAGTCGTAAGGAAACTAAATTACAGAGGACAGAAAATGCAGGCTGTGAACAAGTGACAACCCGGCACAAGCAGCAAAGATGCGTGACGCAATGCTTTGGGATAAAAGTGATAAAAACAGCACAGAGGCGTGGCTGGCTGATAGGTAGGGGACGTGGGGTGCAAACTACAGCTCCAGATGGGTCCACACCACACCCCAGGAGACCTAACACCCTCATGGTCCACAGTTCAGAAGCCTGGCAGGTGTGCACGAGCGTCGCTCAGGACAATGTTCCTTTCCTACAGGACCAGCCCTCACACTCTAAGTACTCAGGAAGCACTGACTTAGAGTGAATGGCCCCAGGCACTGAGCTACTAATCCTAAAAGGGCAGAGGCAGCAGAGCCACCATCCACGCTGAGAAGAGAGCATTCTGTCTGTCCCTGCTGCCCCTGAGGGGTTAGCCCTGGCCACAGCAGTCCTAAGGAAAGGAGGGAAGAAGTCCATTAGGGGAAAGAAAACTTGAGTATTTAAATATGTACAGAGGGAGCGGTGACAGCTTGATCTGGAGATTGGGAAGAGAGTTCCCAACATAAAGGCCTGGAGAGGAGGGGGGTGACGGGCCAATAGGCAAGGGATGGAGACACCCTGAAGCAGACTCAGCCCAGAACAAGAAGACCTAAGAAAAGCCTCCCTCTGGCCATTTCTCACTTCCTCCTGCATCTCTTCTTGAACGGTCTTTCTTTCCTAGGAGTGACGAACACTTTTGGTCTCTGAGAGTTCTATATTACAGAACTCAAATGTGGACAAGGGACCTCAGAAGTCTTCTTGTGTGGCCCTTGTTCACCAGAAAGATGCCACCAAGGCCCAGAGGACAAAGAACCTCCTAAGGTCACATGGGCTCCCTCTCCTCCAGCCATGGCTCTAGGCAGTCTTGGAGGCCAAACACTTCCAATTTCAGACATCTCTTTGGGGAGCAGGAAACAAACTCACTTCCTGGGAGTAGCCAGGGAGCCCTGAGGGAGCCCCCGTCCTTGGCCTCCACACCGATTCCCCAGCTTGTTCCCCATCCCACCTTCTCCCCAGCTGCAGCTCCAGGAAGCCTCTGGGGAAGAAGTGATACGAATTCACACAAATCAGTTTTGCCAGCAAGAGCCTGCTTAGAAAGAATAAAGACAGACGACACACACTCCAAGATAAAGAAACTAAGGCTCTTGCGCAGTGACAGCCTCCTCTGTAGGTAAAGCTGTCTCACAAAGTTCAGCCATCCTCCTCTCTAGCACCGCATTCCTAATCTAACTGAAGAATTTTTAAATATTCATCACTTTCAATTAAAAAAATGTATGAAATCATAAAGCCAAATAGCAGTTGTTTCTTTGGCTAAAATGAATGTCTGGTAGAAATTAAGACTACAGGCATTCTTAAACAGAAAAACTAAGAGTTTTGAATTTTGAATTTTCTCTCTCATTTTTCTTTCTTTGTTCTTCCACAATCCAGAGCCTTGTTCATGCAGGCAGGTAGCTCCACCACCAAGCTACACCCCCTCCTGCCTGAGTCCTTTTTTGTTTGTTTGTTTGTTTGTTTAGCCTGACTCAAATCTATACAATTACCTGACTGAGAATCGGAAACATTATCTGCAAACAATCAAGTTGCCATTTTGTGTTTCCTAACAGCAACTAGTACGAGCCAGACACAATGCAGATGAACACAGCTGGACTTCATGACCACCTTGTAAAACACGATTAGCCTACGCTCAACAGCACTGAAATTCTAAGAATGTGTGTGTACAAAAAAATCACTAAAACTTTCCAAAGGTGATGTCTCCCCTTCAGCGACTTCTTAATTCAGTACATTTGAAACTTAAAGGCCACCGCTTTCCTTCTTCACTGCGAACCAGAGCATTTTGCCTTTGTGGAGTATATAACACATGTACAAACAAAACAAGCGAATGCTTTTTATTTTTAGAGAGACAGAGTAAAATTCTACATAATGTTTCAGAATGCAACATTCACCCAAAGCAGCCAAACCTCTGAAATCCTAATGTCACTGAAGATGTACATACACTTTCTGTTCTGTGGCTATGTAGCTGAGCCCAGGAGACCAGACCGTTGGAGTGCTTAGAGCAGAAGTAAGATCTCATCAAGAAAGCCTCTGGTGAACCAAAACACTGAGCTGTCAGTGTGGGGCTGGGAGAAATAGCTCCGTTGGTACAGCACTTCCTGCATAGGCTTGAAGACATGGGTCCAGATGTAATCTCTGCACTGGGCAGTGGGCACAGGTGGACCCCTGGAGTTCCCCGGCCAGTGAGTCTTCAGGATGAGCTCCAGACTCAGCGCGTGACTGGCCGTGCCTCAAAACTTCAGCAATTGAGAAGAGCACTCCAAGTTGGCCTGTGGTAGAACTACACACAAGTGCATACATGTGTACTGCACACAGGAACCTGTACACCTGCCCCTGTACTTACGTGCACAGTGGACATACAGACTAAAAAAGCCTCACACAACTAATGAGGACACACTGTTAATCACAGAATGAAAAGCTAAGAATCGCACATCCCACCTAACATGGAGCGCAACAACCACCGCGTCCCGAGTGGACCAAAGGAAAGAACAGGGAAGTGCAGAAACAGCAAATAACTAAGGGGGGGGGGGGGGAAAGCCTGAAAATAGAAATGTGACTACCAGAGACTGGAGAGCAGGAGAGGGTGGGTAAGGAGGGAGGCAGGGTGTGCACTCTATACGCAAGAATGGAAATAGCACACACATGTCTTTAACGTGATATGAGTTTAAAACTGAAAAAATGGAAACACAACAAAATAAGAATGCTAAGGCCCACAGTAGAGCTCAAGAGCACAGCATAGAGAAGGGTGTTTACTCCTCTGGCGCAGGCCCGAGATGGGCTCCCTACAGAGTGGTCAGAACATTTGGAAGCCTCACAAGGCTGGACAGGAGGAGGCAGAAAGGCTTGAGTGGGCATTGGGAGCGACTGGCAGGGGAAAAGGGAGTGTGGGCTGGAGGTCAAGGGAGCTTTATTTAGTCTGGAAGAAACCTGAGTATGTTTTCCACACAGAGAGGGAGCCAGGGAGGAGACAGGAGTTCAAAGTCAGAGAGACGGGGAGAAGCATGACTTGACGGTAAAGACAGGGAAGGACAGCACTAAAGATGGAAGGTTTTCGCTGGAGCAGGAAGTGAGCCTCAGGGAAGTCTGCTTCAACGAGAGCCCATTAGGAAGCTTCTATCAGTGCCCACAGGAAGGTCCTCTGGGCCCCAGAGCAGAGGACAAAGCACTCTGTAAGCTCACTCACGCTCTCTGTCTCTGTCTCTCTCCCCCTCTCTTTCTCTTTCTCTCTCTCTCTCTCTCTCTCTCTCTCTCTCTCTCTCTCCTTTTTCCCTCCTTTCCTTTATGTCCTGCAGCACACTAGCTCTCAGCAACTGGCTCTCAGCATGCAAGGCTCCATGATGCCTTAGGACCCCCCAGAGGTCCCCACAGTGTCGCTCCTTACCTGATACAGCCGCCAACATGGACTGTAAAAAAATATATTCTTTTTCTTTATAAATTACCCAGTTTCAGAATATGGACTAAGTCAGCTGGCAATTTCTATTACAGTTTAAGCTCCTGGGCATTGGGAGTTATATATATATATATATGTGAGGTGACATCACATAGGACTGCATTCAAATCCAGTTCCCCCTCCCCTGTTCCATGGTATGTGTCCCTGGACAAGGCTGTCTGCGCTTCAGGTCTCCCCTTGGTAGAATGGGCACATCAAGCGAAATACGCCTCAGGAGCTCTGGGTGGGTGGAAAGGGCCCTCATGAGGGTTTGCACAGCAACCCTGGACCAATGTGCCAGTGTGCATTTATTTTTTATTTTGACCATGTGGAACTTGCAGCATGGCCAGCACAAGGACTTCATTCTGCTTCTCTCTGGGCCTCTGCAAGAAATGCCATCACCAGCGACAGGCACATTCTGTAGCCTTCTGCACCTCTAGGCATTGAGTCCAGAGCTCAGCCCAAGGGAAATACCCAGGAAATGGGAGAAATGAGCAAACCTACCCGGATAATGGGAAAAGCACTGATCCTAAGGCAGAGAGTGAACTGTGTCCTTCACTGTATGTACAAAAACCAGCTAGGTCTGGATTAGAAACTTCTTTGGGACTAGTGGATTGACTTTCAGGAGCCGGTGAGCAAGCTGTGAGCCAAGTACTTCCTTCAGAACCACCCACCACAGGAGTGTCAATGGGGGCAGAGACATTTCTAAACCACATCAAGGTGCTGCTGTCCCCAAGGCCAACACTTTAAGTCCCTCCCAGGACATGCTACTTGAGATGATGCCTAGCCCATGGGAAAAGTACTCAAGTCAAGCACCCGGGTGATTTTTTTTCCATCTCAGGCACAGCTCCAATCCTGAAGAGGCCGTCTTTGCCAAACGCACCTCAATTTCCTGTGTTGGCAAAAGTGTGCATTCAGAAACCTTGTGAGACTTGTAACAGGAAGGCATCTTTCTGCACGCATATTTAGATTTGAGGAAAAAAACAGAGAGAGACATCCATCTTGCAGGGAGCAGCAGCCTCCACAGTGAACACTGCAGGAAAGAACCTGAGCGTTTAACGGAACAAAGCCAAATCACGACCTGACAGAGCCACACACCACTACAACTCAGCCCAATCCAAACAACTCACATTTATGGAGTGGTCACTGGGTAAGATGAGGTCAAGGGTACTGAGACCCAATGCCCGTGGAGGGCAGCAGGAGGTGTGCCACCAGGAGTATGACCGCACAGGCTGCAGTCAAGACCCTTGGAGCCAAGGCAGGCGGCAAGAGGACACTCTGGCCATGTCATGTGATAGCATCTCCCAGGCAGGCAAGGGGGGGACACAGAGCACTTTGAAGGGGATGGCCTTCAAAGGTCTGGTGGCCTTCAAAGGATCTGAGAGAGAGGCTGAAGGGTAACGCCAGTAGCACAGGGTGGTGAGGCCTGACACGGTCAGAGGGACCCACTTAGAGCAAAGCAGTAGCACAGGTTGGAGTCAAGGCTGGCAAGGAAGTGGCAGGCCACATCAGCGACAGACACAGAGGCCCAGGGAATCTGTACCGAGGGTAGCTAAGGGTACCCGGTCAAAGGCAATATGGTTCTTGTTCAGTTACAAGCAAAGATGCCTGGAGAGTCCAGGAAATTCTGTCTGGGGAGATATCCCTCATCCTGGGAAGACACTCCCCACCCTTATGCTTTAATACAATTACAGGATCATCCTAAAGGGTCCAGACAGCCAGACTCTGGGGACATGACTTCCTGTTCATCACGCCAAGTTCTTACAATCAAGGCAGTTTCCACTGGCTAACAGCCCATGGCCTGTGCCCCTGCCTGCTGCAGCTCAGGGGCCTCCTTGCAAAATCCAAAGGCTCTTGCCTGTGCTTGCCAGTCTTCTGTTGTAGAGCATTAAAGGTCCCCAGGTGTGGTCAAAGGTATGCATTAGGGACTAGAACTCAAGTCTTCCAGATGTCTCAAAAGTGCAGGCAAAGATAACCAAGCGTCTTTCAGATGACAGGAGATGCCCGCAGAGGGTCAGAATTTACCAGACTGTAAAGACTATGCTCTGGGTACCGGCCCAACCGATCTGTTAACACCTTGTCCCTGGAGGAATGGCAGTCACAAACGCCTCTCTTTAGCACGTAGGTCACCGCTACTCACCTTCAGAGGGTGACACAGGCCCTATTTCTAGCAGGGCCTTCAGTTGCCACACTTGTGTGAGAGCTCTCCTGGCTTAGTGAGAAGAGGCACACTCTCACCCTTGCCACCACTCCTGGGTGTGTGTGTGTGTGTGTGTGTACACGTGTGTGCGCGCACATATGTATGTGTGTGTGTGTGTGCATGTGTACATGCATGTGTGTGTGTCATACTACAGTTCTTCTCGGCCACAGGACCAGCACACGCACCTCCACATGGCACGCACATTGAGCAGGGCCCTTCCATAGCAGCAGCAGGCACATGTAGCAAAAACCTATTTCACCAGCAGTACAGCCTCCAGTGGAGAAGCACGGCAGGTGTTCCAATGATGTTTCTCACCACAGATAATCTATTTTCTACCTGACACAAAAAGACAAGTATACTGTGTATACTTGTTTACGCCATACCTTACTAAAAAATAATCTTTTTTTTTTTTTCCCTTCAGGGGCATATGTCAAATCCATCTTCTATAGTTTCCATCTCCAAATCACCAAATTAAAAGGCAGAGTCCAGTGCTCTCTCCCCAGGGATTAAAAAGACATGATAACACTCCTCACTGGAGAATTTTTAAATGAACTACAGTGAAAATTTTAGACCCTTATGTCAGAGTTTTGGGTTTGTTTGTTTGTTTTGCTTTTTTGTATTTTTTTTTTTTTTTTTTGCAGGGTGGGGGGGGGGGGGGGAGGTTTCATGATAGGGTTTCTCTGTGTAGCCTTGGCTGTCCTGGACTCACTTTGTAGACCAGGCTGGCTTCGATTTTACAGAGATCTGCCTGCCTCTGCCTCCCCTCAGTGCTGGAATTATAGGCCCTTGAGAGTTTTTCAGATTATGGCCCAGAGCTGTTCTACATGTCAGACTTAAAGAATCCGAGCAGCATTGGCAGAAGCCTGGAAGCAAAGAGTAGGCACACACAAGATTCATAGGCAGTTGGCAGTGTCACATGAATCAATAACAGGAGGGAGAACTGGGGGTGTAGCCCAGTGGTAGAACAAGAGCTGAGCATTCCAGACAGCCTGGGGTTTGATTCTCAATAAATGACAGAATAGATAAGTAGATGATAGATAGATAGATAGATAGATAGATAGATAGATAGATAGATAGAT
>NW_026596117.1:21543402-21586135 GCF_907164565.1 Psammomys obesus | reverse complement strand
GATAGATAGATAGATAGATAGATAGATAGATAGATAGATAGATAGATAGATAGACAGACAGACAGACACGTGAGAGAGGGGGCTGAAATAAAACAATGCCTTGTATTGGGAAAAAAACGTATAATTCAAACCAAAATCCAAATTCAATGCTAAATTGTAGCCAGGATGTACTTACCAAGCTACATTAAACAAGTTGTCAGTAATAAACCTCTCCATGTTTTAAGTAGTTTTGTTTGTAAGAGAATCTAATCTTCCCAAACCTCTAAACTGTGCCCCAGGGCAGCCCCAGGGGCAAATGCAGCAACTCAGTACTGCCAGGAAGCTGCGGAGCTCAGAATTGCCAGCTTGCCAGGAAGCATGCTCCCAGGAAGGCTCCTGCAGATACGCAGCTGCGTGTACACACAGAGAGAGTTTCACTTACTTCAAATTTCTCTGTAATCCTTGTTCCTCTAAGTGAAAGTAGCAGGGACCGCACTGCAGTTCCTTATCACTCTAAAGCTCAGCTATGTCCTCTCTTTCAGCCTTGGGTATTCTTGAGTGGAGTCTCTTCAATGAATGCTATCTTAAAGTCTAAACAAAAAGCAAAAATCTCCCAAGTTAGGCCAGCGGCACTGCATAAAATCAGCGGTCAACAACGCAGGCAACAGCCTCTATCAGTGAGATGATTCACAGCAGGGTATATTTAGAACGGTGCTTTCCAGAGGGCGTTGAGATGCCAGATTCGGGAAATAGGTAAGGGCTACATCCCAAGACTTTCTCTGAAGAAAGAACACCAAAATATGAATAAAAAGAGTTTCCTCTTTGAAGTCCCCAGGCCCCCGGTGTCTTCGAGGCTGCACTTGCCCAGCCTGGCCTTGGTGGAGTCATCCATTACTGGGTAAATCCACATGAAACCTGAGGACACTTCCGTGGAGGGCACAGTCGGAGGCAATGTGGCAACTCCACATGGGACCAGCCTTTTATGGCCTGAACTAGAGAGGCCTGATAGCAGCTAATGGACCAGAAATAGCTCTTGACACTAAGAGAGCCCATCAGCTGTTGCAAGCAGCCTGGCCAGCAGCCACTTCGAAAACAACTCAGTTGGCCGCATTGTTTCTTGCTTGTTTTATAGAGAAATTAAGAAGGTACCCTGGCTGCTGAGCAGCTGAAAATACAGAATTAGATGAGCTAACATGCCTCCAGTGCTAGGACTTAGACTAAAAGAAAGATCAGCATGCCATGGATAAAACCTAGATCCCAAACACCACAGAAAGAAAGACACACAGAGAGACTAGTTCACAGGTGACAGGGCACACACAGTAGCACAAGCCTTCACAGACTGGTAGCCCGGTAGCCCCCTCTACACTGCTTACGCCACTCCCCGGGGAGGATTGCCAGTCTACGTTCTGTAAAGCTATGTGAACATTTTGCTTACAACCCTGATTTATCCTCCCAGTCAACAAGACCTGGCTACCATCACCGTTTCTCTTCAAAATCGCACAGACCTTAAGTACTAAAAACAACAACAAAAACAATCACAACCACTTCTTAAAAGGTCACTTGCACTTTTTAAACAAACACTGAAACTGAACATCACAGCTCCCGTTTACAAAGGTACTTACCAGGGCAAGCACCCCTGCTGTGAACAAGCCCAAGAGTCCTAATTGTCTTCCATAGCTTTGATGTAAATCGGGAAGCTCATTAAGTCTTGGGCCAGGAGCAGCAGAGCTGTGTGCTGTGTGGGCCTCTGGCTGGTATGCCTCTGACTGTCACGTTCCCAGACCACCAGCTGCATCGGCCAGGAGTGGGGAGGGTTCACAACAAGGGTCAAAATTCCTGTCACTAGTTAACCCTACAGGACAATACCATCCCGAAAAAAAAGTAACCCTTGGCCAGGTGAAAGTGTTGTGCTGTGTGGTTCAAAATACTAAAAGAATGCTGCAGCCATGAGAAAAGGAGAATGTCTGCGGTGATGGAGAAGCTAAGTATCGTGACTCCATCCATGGATCAAAACACCATAGCCTTACAAGTGTGTACCATGGCCTTACAAATAAGTACTTTTTTTTTTTTTCTGAATTTACATTTCTTTTTTTTTAATTCTTTATTAATTACATTTTATTCACTTTATATCCCCGTGGTTCCCTCCCTCCTCCCCTCCCAATCCCTCCTTTCCTCTTCCCTCTGCATGCATGCCCCTCCCCAAGTCCACTGATAGGGGAGGTCTTCTTTTCCTTCCTTCTGATCCTAGTCTATTAAGTCTCATCAGGAATGGCTGCATTATCTTCTTCTGTGGCCTGGTAAAGCTGCTCCCCGCTCAGGGGGGAGGTGATTAAAGAGCAGGCCAATCATGTCAGAGACAGTCCCTGTTCCTATTACTATGGAACCCACTTGGACACTGAACTGCCATGGGCTACATCTGTGCATAGGTCCTAAGTTATCTCCATGCATAGTCCTTGGCTGGAGTATCAGTCTCAGGAAAGACCCCTGTGCTCAGAATTTTTGGTTCTGTTGCTCTCCTTGTGGAGTTCCTGTCCTCTCCAGATCTTACTGTTTCCCACTTCTTTCCTAAGATTCCCTGCACTCTGCCCAAAGGTTGTCCATAAGTCTCAGCATCTGCTTTGATAGTCTGCAGGGCAGAGCCTTTCAGAGGTCCTCTGTGGCAGGCTCCTGACTTGTTCCCTCTTTTCTCCTTCTGATGTCCATCATCTTTGCCTTTCTGGATAGGGATTGAGCATTTTAGCCAGAGTCCTCCCTCTTGATTAGTTTCTTTAGGTGTACAGATTTTAGGTTTATCCTATATTATATGTCTATATGAGTGAGTATATATCGTGTGTGTCTTCTGCTTCTGGGATAGCTCACTCAGGATGATATTTTTATATGCTGATTTAAAATGTGGACAGTAGATAATCTGGGGAAGATGTGACAATTGGACACCAGCTTCAGACTGTTTTGTTCAAGGCTTAAAACAGTTTGTCAAGCTAATTTTTATTTATTTATTTTTTCCGGAGCTGAGGACTAAACCCAGGGCCTTGGGCTGGCTAGCAAGGACTCTACCACTGAGCTAAATCCCTAACCCCTTTCAAACTATTTTTTAATCCTCTTCTAGATGACAATCATACAAAAATTTCCAGCATAACTTCGGCATCTAATTTGAGTTGTGATCCCCATCTCATTTTCTCTCTTACAAATTTAGCGTTTCCCCAGTTTTTAAGTTTATTTTATCTTGTTTAAGCCCTTGTTGATACTGTGTGTGTGGTGGTGTGTGCCTGCCTGTGTGTACACAGGTAAGTACGTCCATTTGCACACTGAGGCCAACAGAGGACATGGTATCTTCCTCTAGGGCTCTTCACTGTCTGCCATGAGGCAGCTAGGTTCTCTCACTAAACCTGAAGCTTAGACTCTTTCAGGTTGGTTGCCTGTCCCGTGAACCCCCTGGATCTGCCTGTCTCCATCTCCTCAACACTGGGGTTAGGGAACCCCAAAGCCACATAAAGTGCTGAAGAGTCTGAGGTCCTCCTGCTTGCACCACAAATGCTCCCCCCCAGAAGCTATCTCCCAACTCTGTTTTGTTTTTGTTTGTTTGTTTGTTTGTTCTTTCTGTTTTTAAAACAGGCTCTCACTAGGTAGCCAAGGGTAGCAGATAACTCACTATGCAACCCAGGCTGGCTTGAACTCACAAACTTGCTGCCTGGGGCTCCTGAATGCTGGGATTAGAGACATACAACTGTGTCCATCTCACTTTATGTATTTGTACAAGGAATTTTGCTCTGCAGCCAAGCAGTGTCAAAATAAATAAAATTCTCTGAAAAACAAAAACAGTCAACTATGAGAAAAATGGGAGAAGAAAATTGGACTGCTTCTTCAGTTTGTTTTCCCAAAAAAAGATCCAATGTCTCTGGACAGACACACAGCACCATGTGTCTGATCTACACATGGCTGGCCCAACGTGTCTAACTGATGTGATCTGGATCAGGCAGGCTGAGCCCCCAGTCTCCTCCCTATCCTTTCCAACTTCGATTATCTCGATCCCAGTGAATTCTAATCACACAATCCACTTAAACAAGGTCCTCAAGTTTTGGGTTAAGTCAGAAAAATGCCCGCCAGACCCAGAATTCAAAAAAAAAAAATTGTAAAATATAAAATTCAAATAAGTTAAAATTAGTGCTAAGAACTCATACTCAGATATTTCCAATGTCGTTGACAAGAAACTATTTCTCACATGCTATTCTTCACCACTAGTACTTTGACAATACTGACTATCAATAAATGTCACATCAAGCTGAGCTTGGTGGTGTACACCATTAATCCCAGCACTGAGACGGCAGACCTCTGGGTTCAAGACCAGCCTGGTCTACAGAGTAAGCTCCAAAACAGCCAGGGCTACACAGAGAAACCTTGTTTTAAAAAAAATAATCAATCAATCAATAAACTGTAATATTAATTTTATTATGAATTCTAATCTGTCATGAAATAATGTAAGGACCACAACCATTGATGATGATACAGTTTCTAAGAAAAATGCAGTTAGACTAATCTTATATTAAGAATGAACATACAGAAAAGTAAAATACAACTTTCCATCATCCCCAAAAAAAGGCAAAATACTGACATGTAAACCGGTGCTAAAGCCACAAAATGCTGATGAAAAACACCCAGAATGATTTCAACAAATCAGTGGACATGTACTATGTTCATGGACCAGAGAAGTCGACATAATAGCGATATCAATGCCAAAATGACTTGCAAGCATTATATCAGAACCACAAGAGAATTTTTTGCTTATTCTAAAATTCATATTTAAGAGCTCATGCTCTAAGCTAAGGAAAATAATCTTGACAAGGAAAAATATGACACTGATGGTAAAGAAATATGTTTTGACATGGACAGATCCATGGTTGTCCTGGGTAATCCCTTGGGAAGAGGGAGTCTCTTCAGATCTGACTGGCTGTGGCCCTGTTGGTAGAAAACAGTCTTGACGGCTGGCTGATGTGGAAGGTCCCAGGCCACAGTGGCCAGTACCACACTGGGCACGTAGTCCCATGTATAGAAGAAAACTGCCTGAGCATGAGCCAGAGAGCAGGCCAGTAGGCTGCCTTCCTCCAGTTTCTGCTTCAGCTCTTGCAATAACTTCCCTTGGGGTTAGATTGTGACCTAGAAATGTATGACAAAATAAAACATCTCCTCCCCAAGTTACCTTTATTCGTGATGTTTAACACAGCAACAGCAAACCAAACTAGACACTGGCGCAGAATAAGGAACTCAGTAATTGGCCTACAGCAAATATGGCCAGCTGTTAAGAGCTCCTGGGCAGCAGCAAACAAACAAACAAGCATTCTTCACTGTGGTGTATCCACACCACTGAATACGACTATGGAATAAAATAACCAATTACTGACACATGTATTGACCTGGAAAAATGTTCCAGGAATCAAGCTGAGCAAAAGAAGGCCAAACCCGGACTGCTAAAGTGTAGATTCATTTCTATAATTTCCATAGTAACAGGAGCAGGCAGTGATGACCCAGGTTAAGGATGCAGTGAGCAGGCTACAGAGGGAACCATGGGGGGGGGGGGAGCTTGTCACATGACTCTCTGTTCATCTACTGAGTGTGCCAGTGGCAGTGTCCTTGTTGGAATCCCTCTCCATAGTCTGCAAGATGTTCCCACTGGAATATTGGGTGAGGAGATACGATCTCTTTATATGACATTGCCACTGGGAACACTAGCTGAGGAGATGTGACCCCTTTGTATTAATTCTTTTTAGTTTTTGCTTACTCTGTGAATGTACATACTTGTGTGCACATATATGCGTGTGTTGCTTGTCTGTACCCATGAGAACACACAGAGGTCAGAGGAGGGCTTCGGCTGTTCTCCCCTGTCACTTTCTACCTTACTCCCTCGAGGAAAGGTCTCTCACTGAACCTAAAACTTAAGTTTTGTTTTGCTGTCTAGGCTGGCAGCCAACAAACTCCAGCAATCTCCCTGTCTCCACCCCCAGTCCTGGGGTTACAGGGGCATGTGCTTGCTTTTCTTTTTTTTTTTTTTTTTTTTCCCGGATCATTTAGACTTTTTTTTTTTATTTTTTATTTTTTCTTTTTAGTTACATTTTGTTAACTCTGTGTCCCAGCTGTATCCCGCTCCCTCATTCCCTCCCCAACCCCACACTCCCTCCCTGGTCTCCTCCCTGCCCCTTTCCAAGTCCCCTGATAGGGGAGGACCTCCTCCCTTTTCATCTGTCCCTGTTTTATCAGGTATCTTCAGGGCTGGCTGCAAAGTCCTCCTCTGTGGCCTAACAGACTGCTCCTCCCCTGGGGGGAGGTGTCAAACAGCCTGCCCTTGAGATCCTGTTAGAAATAGTCCCTGTCCCCCTTACTTTGGAAAACTACTTGGTTACTGAGCTCCCACAAGCCACATCCGAGCAGAAGTTCTAGGTTATATCCATAGATGGTCCTTGGTTGAGTTTCAGTCTCAGAAAAGACCCTGTGCCCAGATATATTTGGTCCTTGTAGAGCTCCTATCCTTTCCATATCATACTAACTTCCCTTCTTTCATATGATTCCCTGCACTCTGCCGAGGGTTTGGTTATGAGTCTTAGTGTCTGCTTTGAAACACTGCTAGGTAGAGTCTTTCAGATGCCTTTTGTGGTAGACTCCTGTCATAAGTTCAATGCACATCCCATTTGTCTTTCTAAATGAGGATTAATCACCTTCGCCTGTGTCCACTTTCTTGATTATCTTCTTTAGGTGTGTAGATTTCATTATGTTTATCATGTCTTGTAGGTCTATATAAGCGAGTATATACCAAGTTTGTCTTTCTCCTTCTGGGATACTTCACTCAGAATGATCTTTTCTAGATCCCACCACTTGCCTGCAAATTTCATGATTTCCTCCTTTTTGATTGCTGAGTAGTATTCCATTGTGTAAAAATACCACAATTTCTGTATCCATTCCTCCGTTGATGGACATCTGGGTTGTTTCCAAGTTCTGGCTATTACAAATAAAGCTGCTACGAACATGGTTGAACAAATGTCCTTGTTGTGTACTTGAGCAAATTTTGGGTATATACCTAGGAGTGGTATAGCTGGGTCTTGAGGTAGCACTACTCCTAGTTGTCTGAGAAAGCGCCAGATTGACTTCCAGAGTGGTTGAACCAGTTTACATTCCCACCAGCAATGGAGGAGGGTTCCCTTTTCTCCACAACCTCTCCAGCATGTGCTATCACTTGAGTTTTTCATCTTGGCCATTCTGATGGGTGTAAGGTGAAATCTCAGGGTCGTTTTGATTTGCATTTCCCTAATGGCTAGTGCTTGCTTTTCATATGGGTGCTGAGCCATCTCCCCAGCCTCCCAGGATGTCTCCCAGGACTGGGAAACTCAAGACAAATAATGTCACACGCATCTGCTTCAACCGGGGAAATTAATCCTGCTTTCCCAACTGACTGCCCTTCAACCCTGCGTCTTGGTCCCCTAAGCCGGGAGCCAGGTGCAGCCCTAACCTCAGAACCTTTCTGGGAGAGCCTCAGACTTCTTGTCTGCTTCCGCTCACAGTCAAGCCAGGCCTGTTCCAGGAGTCCCCAAGCTCTTTTCTCCCTCATAGCCACCACTCACACCACATCCAGCCTGCTGCTTCCCTGCCCCAGCTTCCGCCCAGCTCTGGTTTCCATGCAGAGCTGTCTCTACCGGACAGGTGTGCATTAGTTACTCTTCGCCTTGCTTGCCAAGCTTTACCATTAAACTGGCTAAAGATTTAATAATAGTCTTTTATAAATTATACTTGAGAAATTACACTTAGCCTGGAGGTCACCTCATTTCTGGCCAGGAACTGATTTTCTCTTAGAGCTTTGGCAATTTCTCCAGGTACTGTCTGGCACAGCACTACTGGCAGAACACAGAGTGTACAGGGTACACTGCATGACCCCTCATGGCTCTTGAGTGGCCATGTCACTGCCACCCCATCAAGTCAACCACAAGAAGCCACACAAGCCACACTGCCATAATAAGGCCTCCTGTCTCCAGTGAATGCCTGTCCCTCTTCCTCACTCAGGAAAGCCCTCACCACCCTTAAAATTCCACTAAACCCTTCCCTGGCCCTGAAAGCACAGAGGACCCGTGATTTCTTTATATCTGAGGAACATGGGTCAGCCACTCCATAAAGGTAATAAATGTTTGTGATGTGAAACCCACAAGCACTTATGGTAGACTTTCTTTCTTTCTTTCTTTCTTTCTTTCTTTCTTTCTTTCTTTCTTTCTTTCTTTCTTTCTTTCTTTCTTCCAGCTCCTTTTCTTTGCTTTCTTTTGTTTAATATGTGTGTGGATGTGTGTGCACTGTGTTTGTATATGCATCTGATGGCCAGAGGTCAACCTTGGGTGTCACCTGTATGAGGTATTGTTTCTTTAATACCTTAGCATCTCCCTAAGACCTAGGACTGCTGAGTAGACGCAGCTGAGTGGCCAGTGCACTCCAGAGACGCTCTTGGCTCCCCTTTCCCAGCGCTAGGATTTTAAGTGCATGCTTCATTGTCTAGGTTCTGGGGACAGCACATTTCCAAGCCCTAGGTGTTTTAATGCAGTTACAAGACTTTCTGCTTTTTCTCAGGATCATGAATCAATGCATAATTCAGAAAGCAAGCTAGGTAGGGCTTACCAAGGGTTTCTGGGTAGCAGCCTTGGTCTCATTATGTCCCTTCTTGTTCTAAAAGAATCGTGACATTGGAGCCTGACCAGGACAGGGAAAGCATGGCCACAATACTCTTAAGGCTTCTGCCTTCTGAAGAGTCCTGCCTTTTAATGGCAATGAACTTGGGCAGTTACTGAACATCTTTTTAAAGCTGCTCATTTCCAGGAGATGGAAGACTACAGAGTCAGGGCCTGTGTACCTACTATCCTGATCCCTGCTATGGCAGGACAAGACTTGGATTCATTCGCAGGGTTCTAACAAGGCTGTGGATAGTCTCCTAATCTCCATGCATCAGGGTGGGCATAACACTGTGGCCATCTATCCCATACTCATTTTGCTTGTGTGTCGCTTTATTTAAAAGACAAATATCTTCAGTAATGATGATTCCTAGTCAATCCCTTGCTTTCTTGGTCATTCAGGTAATCTGTGGAGTCTGTCTGTCTGTCCTCTCTTTCTGAAAGCTTCTGGCAAACTCAACTGGCTTCAGATGAAGATCTTTTGAGCTCTGGGGTTATTTGTAAGTCAGTGGGTTGAACAAATGACGCAGCTGATTCTCCCTAGTGGCAACCCCAGAGCCACGGCTGCACTACAAAGTTCAGCCCAGACATGCTGGCTTCGGGATCAAAATGAAACAGGAGTTTGCCAGGGGTGAGCCTGGCCCAGACTCCAGGGACACGGCCTCGGTTTCAGTTTGACCAACATCACATTCCTGGACACCAGGGTAAGATTGCTACGAGCAAGCAGAGATGTCCAAAGTGTGACATGCTCCAGTCAGTGTTAGACATCTAAAAATAGGGACTTTCTGTCTCCTTGGAGCAGCAGACATGGTATGGCAGAACCCCAGGGACTCTTCTCCAGCGAGGCAGAGTTGACGGACATACCCAAATGAGTGAGGACTTCCTGCACCAGCAAAGATGTGCCGGCCTTCTCCTTTCCATACACGCGCACCATCATCAGGTCCAGCACCACTGTGATTCCTCCACTGGCCTAGACACCAACAGAGAACTGCCCACCCCGAGTCCTGAGTGAAGAGCATGCCGAACCTCTTTCTTCCCAAGGATTGCCAGAAAAAGGTAAGCCCTGTGCTATTGCCAGGAATCCAGGAGCACTATACCCTGGAATCGGGTATGAGGTGGCCTGGAAGAACATGCCCTCAGAGATGTGCACCACCCAGCTGGTAGCACACACCTGCAGCCTGGGAGGGTTCTAGCTTATCCTGTCCAGAAACACGTGATGGCTGCATCATGGCAATTCCAGAGCCTAATAAACTTACAATGAGGGGAGCCAACAGTACAGTAAGTCCATCGAGCTAGACCCTCCATAGTGAAATAATCCCACAGCACTTGACGCTCTACGGTACAGCAATTCCACAGCAGTGGGCCACGCATGGCATAGACATTCTACATCGCTGGGCTCTCCACAGTGTGCCACTCCACAGCACTGGAAAATCTACAACACTCTTATGCTACAGCATTGGATCCTGCAGGCTAGAGTCACCCAGCAACACGGGGCACACAGTGGGATGATAATTCTACAGCAAGGACCCCACACCGGAAGTCATCATAGAACCCTGAACGTACAAGGGCAATTCTATATCATAGTACCATCCACGGTTCAGTGAGCCTACAGCTCCTTACAGTCATTCTGCAGCACTGGACACGCGAAGGTGACACAGTCCACATCACAAAAATTCTATAGGCATGTGCAGTTCAACATTTCTACTGTGCTGGACGTACGTGGTAGCATCATTCTACCCTGCTGGACTTGTGACTCAAGTGCAGTCATTCTCCGGGGGCAGACTCTCAAGGCACAGTCACTCTGTGACACCGGGCCCTGCACATTACACTTCTGCTACAGCAGCAGACCCTTCACAGTACAACCGTTCTATAGCACCGGAACCTACACATAGTTAACGTGATGGGCTCTACTGTACCGTCAGGCCACAGTGTCGGACCCTCCACCGAGCAGTCATTCTGCAGTCAGAATCTGCAGGAATACTGTTACCATAGACAACTGGACCCTCCACAGCACCAGCCTCCTGCAGAGCTGGACTCTCCACGACGGAGTTACAAGCAACTCTACAGCCGTTCTACAAAGCTGGATCCACACACAGTACTCTCGTTCTCCTGAGTGCATCCTGCATGACACATTCATTCTAAACTGCTAGACACGCCACGATATAGCCACTCTACAGCCTTGGCCCACGGAAGACACAGTCATTGTGGAGTGCTAGAGCCTCCATTACGCGGTCCTCCTATAGCCCTGGCCAGTCCACCGTACAGCCACTCCACAACAGTGGACACGACACTCCACAGTACAGTAATTCTGCAGTGCTCAATGGTCTACGGTAGAGTCCTCTAAAGTGCCGAGTCCTCTACCACACAGGAACCCTACAGCAATGGTCACTCTACAGAACAGTAATTCTTCAACCCTGGACACCCCACAGTACAGTAATCCTAAGTGCTGGACTCTCCCCAGTTCAGCTATTCTCCAGAGATGAACTCTCTCCAGTCAAGTCATTCGAGAGAGCTGTACTCACGTGGTACAGACCTCCATAGCTTGGGACTCTCCATGGTACAGCCATTCTACAGTGCCGGACTCTTTACGGTACGGTCATCCCACACCACAGCTGGACTCACCATTGCATAGTCATTCTACAGCACTGTAGCCTCATGGCACAGTTGCTCCTAGCCCTGCACTCTCCACATTACAGCAATCACACAATGATGGGCATCTCATGGCCCAGTCACCGCGCAGCGCGGGACACGACGCAGTACAGTCTTCTATGGCGCCGACTCCCTCCACTGTCGGCACGCTACACGTGTGGACCCTCCAGTGCACACTGTATGTACCATGTCACTGTGCTGTCACGCCTTGCCTGTGTACGTCGCTTCAGCTTGGCAATGGGAACACAGGTCCCCAACAGTACAAGTTGAGGAAAAATAAGCAATGGAAGGATTCAGAAGGCAGCTGAATCCATCAAACATGCATTTCAGTTTCTTAATGTTCTCATTTCCCTGCCATTAGGGAAGATTCGATTTGTGTCCAGGCACTGAAAATCACTGGCCTGGGCCAAGTGTCCCTCTGTAGCTACATTCAGTTCTACAAGAACCAAGACTCTGTCATTCCCTGACAAAGCACCATCTCAAATTACAAAGCAGAAGCACAACAGCTTCCAGGGGAAGGGTGAGGGACCATAGGGGACCAAGAAAGAAAGGGGGCAGAGAGAGATGGAATCCATGGGTCAAGAAGGAAGAAAGAAGACTCAATAGATGGGGGGGGGGGGAGACAAGAACAAGACATACCTCAGCCTCTCTCTCCCAAGGACAGTACAGCAGACCATCCCTTCAAAGATCTGAGTCCTGAGGCCAAGTGACTTACCCATGCCTCTTAACAAAGAGCAGAGTTAGGCTGGAAAACACACTTGATCCATGCTGCAGTAGAATAGGAAGATCCATTGTGTGGGAGGAAGGAAGTGTCTACATTTGCATAACCAAAGTTCCTCCCTACGATTCCCCTCATGGCTCCACAGAGACCCAGGATCATGAAATATGACCTATGTGAGGACAGACATTCTGTCTGCTTTGTGGCCTGTTTGGTGTCAGAACCTAGAACAGGGCCTAGGAGATCGGCTCAATAAATAGTTGCTGAAAGATTGCATTAGTATTAGTTCTAGGGCTGGGGAGACTGCATGGTTGATAAAGTGCTTGCTTATGCAAGCATAAGGACCTGTGTTTGATTCCCCAGCAAGCTAGGGGAAGCGTGTAACCCCAGAACGGGGAAGCTTGTAACCCCAGAATGGGGAGGCAAGGACAGAAGGATCTCTGGAGC
Source organism: Psammomys obesus (assembly GCF_907164565.1). Lineage (NCBI taxonomy): Eukaryota > Metazoa > Chordata > Mammalia > Rodentia > Muridae > Psammomys > Psammomys obesus. The sequence goes on along the minus strand of NW_026596117.1, from coordinate 21,573,652 downwards.
TCACCAGCCAGCCGGTCTAGAGGAGTTAGTAAGCTGCAGTTTCAGGGAGAGACCTTATTTCAAAAACTAAAGAGGAGAGTGACTGAGGAAGATACCCCCCCTACACACACACACCCCACTCACACAGAGAAGGGGGGAGGGGAGAAAGAGGGAGGTCCTAAAGAAAAACTACCAGAGTTAAGAGTATTTTACAGGTAGAGTTGACCCTTGGGGTACCCTTGCCTCACCTTACCCCAGGCTGGCTCTGGGCTGATGATCCCACATGCCTGAATTAGTCTGTCTCCTTCCAAAGTGCCTCTTTGGGAAAGAGTTCTCTCATTAAACAGTCTGATGTCAGTATGGAGCTCCCTGGCTTTCTCCATGCATTCTTATTCTACAGGCTTGGCATCAGTTAAACAAGGAGGGAGGCACAGCAACCTTCATGGACAGCTATCTGAAGTCCTGAAGGCAGGATCGCTTTTCAGAGGGGCCCTGCGTGATGTGTGCAGATGATGGCCAAGCAGGCAAGTTTATTCCTTTCTCCCCAGAAACACAAGAATGCTTCCTGTACCAACAAGTATTAATTGAAACCCCTAGTGAGCCATCCAGGATATGAAAATTACAGTAATCTAATCTTGTAAAGGAAGAAGTACAAATCACAGTTACACAGTCTGACAAAGAGAAAGTGATTAATGTCAGGCCGCCTCAAGGTTAGGGCCCATGGTGACCGCTCCCTGAGAACCACAGTCGAATAAAGAGACCCACCAGGCGAACACCAGAATCAACATCCTGGTTTTCATACTTAGGCTGGGGTTGGGGAGGGCTGCCTCGTTCTCAGGACAACACTCAGAGGACTTCTCGGGCTGGGCAATGATCCCAGGGCCTCAGGAGAAGAGGGAAACCCTTTCGGTTCTTGTGACTCTGGGGCTGCCTGTAGGCTCCGAGGTTCCTTTACCGGGGACTGCAAGTTCTGTGGACTCAGGGTGTCTAACAAAACCACCTAGAAACCCCAATCCTCTGCAGGAAGGACCACGGTCTGTGCAGGGCACAGTCAAGACGAGGATTGCGACTGCGCCCCACCCAGCAATAGCACAGCTCTGAGGAAGTCCTGGCCCATCCCTGAAGCTGCTCCCTGCGTCCCATTTCCTAGAAGCCACAACCCAAGCACCCTGGGAAAGCTGGTCAGGATGCCTGCAGCCTGGAACCAGTGCTTGCTCGTCTCTCTCTCTCTCTCTCTCTCTCTCTCTCTCTCTCTCTCTCTTTTTTTTTTTTTTTTTTTTTTTTGCACAGCTGTATTCAATTTTCTGTCCTTGGGGTTTTTAAGGAACATTTATTCCAGGGCCAGGATTCTCAAGTTTTATGGTTATACAACTCCCTCCCAGGGCCAAAGAATGTTTGAAAAGTCTTAAGTCCAGAGATGGGAATTAGTGAAACAATCCAAAGAAACTGAAACGAGAAACACTAAGACCTGTTCCAATTCAGAGTCAGCCTCTTACCTTACTGCAGTGCACGCCCTGTTTGCCCTTCAAGGCTGTTTGACCTTATTTTTCATGCAGTTACAGGTAGGATGCATGTTCGGGGGGTGTGTGTGGGGAAGATGGAGAACGGGAGAGTACACAGGTAGGAGAGGCATGCAGAGGTACAAAGGTCCGCTACAGCCATTGTTCCTCCTTCCTGTCCCACAATAAATGTTATTATAAATTAGGCCTAGAGATTAATTAGATTTAATAAAAGACTTTTAAGAGAAAGTGATTCCTTTAGAAAGACTATATTCTGGTTAATTATGCCTGATAGAGAGTTGGATGCCCTTGGTATTTTTGGTAGCTGACAGCAGAGAAAAGGAGAAAGGAAAAAAAAATGGGGAGAGAAAGGAGGGAAGGAGGAAAGGAGGGAGGGAGAGGAGAGAAAGAACTCAGGAGGAGAAGACACATACAATTTTACTTAGAATTTTCATGGGATGTTTAATTGATTGTCTGGAAGTCAATTTCATCAATATCTAGCCATCCCTGCCAGGTATAATAACAGTGACAACAGAAGACAGCCCCCGCCCATGGAGTGCCAAGCAACTGTCTAAATGCAACTCCACAGCCCTGCTTAGGAAGGCCCCAGTTCCCTCACCTGGCCTCTTCTGCCATCTTCTCACTAGCTCACCCCACCACAGCCATCTGTCCACCCAGGTGTGAGCACATTCCTTCACTCTACCCTGAAGTCTCCCACAGGCTTGAGGCTGCCTTCACAGGAGCGTCTGAGCCAACAGCAAGGCAAGACTCAGGCTCTGGGGCCTGAAGTTTATGACACAGCACACACCACCCACATTAGAGACCTGGCTACTGCCCAAGACAAATGAGATGTTTCTGAGAAACAAAGCAATTTGCACAGATCCACCGGAAGCACATGGAATCGAAACTCCTCCTTGTCAGCAGCACCTGCTACCCACAGCAGATCCGAGAAGAACCAGACAACAAGCACACTGACCTGGCCTGGCCCTGGCCATGGTGAGGCCTGCTGCAGCCTAGCCGCAAGGCTGAGTCCCCAGCAGAGGTTTCCAACCCTTCTTCTCTGCAGCACTTTCTCTCACTCTTCACAAATCAAGCCATGGAAAGTATCCCTTAGCACACAGCTAAGGATCAAAGGTCAACCATTTCTTCCTAGATAACCACTTAGTGCGCAGTGACTGGAAGTTGACAGATGCTAAAGTCCGAAGCCAGATGAAAACAAAATTCAAAAAAAGATGCCTTTTCTGGAATAGCAACATTTTAAAGAAAGTAATACTGGAAACTTTTTTTCCACAAAACCCCCAATACATAATTCTCACATGTACAATAAAATATAGCAAAGCAACTCCCAGCTCATAGGGTCAAAAATAAACCACACACACACACACACACACACACACACACACACACACACACACACATGTCTTTGCAGGAAGAAAAACAAATACTGCTCAGACTGATCACAATGAGCCCTGAACTCATTTGCTCAAACCATGATATTTGCTCAAAACTTAGCACTAGGGTTTTCCAGTCTGAGGAGCAGCCTGTCCGGGAGGAACAGCTTCCCAAGAGGAGGGATGACTGGGCTGTCGCTTGAGGGAACACGCATCTCAAAATGCAATTTTCAATCATCTAAATTATTAAAGAAGTCTGGTAGTGATGGGGGCACACTAACAGAGGTGGCAAAAGCCAGTCAGTATCTTTGACATTTCCAAAAAGCACACCCTAAGTCAATCAGTCTCAGTCTCTCTCTCTCTCTCTCTCCCTCTGTCCCCTCTACCTTAACATTGGGGCCTGCCTCCGTATTCCAGTCATATAAACACAAACAGCAAAGCACTTGCTGTCAGGACCCCACAGCGTCTAAGAGCATAGTGTCCTCTCTAACTTTCCTCCCAATCACAGTTTGGGAGGAACAAATCACCTCAAGTGCCTTGGTGGTAAAGCTCATGGTTAGCATGTGCCAGGCTTTGGGCACAATACACAGCAAAACAACAAAACACAGTCGCAACCACCGGAGAACAGAGAGCACCATGGCAGTCTTCCCCGGACTCCGGCTCTGCAAAACCTTCCTGTGTGCCTACTCGGTCTGCAGGTTCTCAGGCACTGCTACGTGTGTGATCATTAACCATGGGAGCATTAGGCCTTCTGACCCAACAGCCATCCCTGCAGTGCCCTTCAGCAGAGCAGGAAGTGATGCTGTCTGTTCCCCAGCATCAAACAGCTGTCTCCCTCTGCCTGCCTTCTCACTTGCTACTCTGCCTTGGCGCACTCCGACTTGGTGTCACCAAGGCCGAGCCATTCCTGAGGAGAATGTGGACAACACCCATCTCTACGCTTCTGAAAAACAGTCCTCTCACTGAGAGCTCCGGGGTAATTCTTGACTCTGCGGACCCTCTCTCTGCACAAGTCAACTTACATCAGGGGCCTCTCTCTGCTGACCCAGGTTCTTCTGTGGCTCTGTAACTCTAACCTACCTCATACTAACCTCAGTGACCACTGGTTGTGGGTTTGCCTGTCGTGGTGTTTCACCTCCTCTCTGGACTGTACCTCAGAGTTCAACACTCATCTCCACATTTGCACCCCCAGCCTCGTGTATCCACAGAACTCAGCAGCATAGGAAAGCCCACACCCCTCCGTTCTCACCAGTACCTGTCACACCCATCCTTACACGTCTTCCACACCAGGGATGACGTGGTGCCTGATTGTCCTAAGGAACAAAGATGCTAAAAGCTTTCTCCTGCACTTCTTCACCATTACCATATCTTCTCTGAAAAACATCTATCCACGCTTCTACCCAGTCTTAATTGTTTTTTTAAGTCATAAAAGCCCTAACATGTTCTAAATATAGCCCCATACCACACATATGACTTGAAACTGTTTTTGTTTTGTTAGTCTTCTCTCAGTATGTACAGGTACATGCCCGAGAGAGTGTCCATTGTCTTTCTCTATCACGTGCACCACTGTGTCTTATTTAAGGCAGGGTCTCTTTTTGAACCAGGACCTTGCATCTCTCAGTGAGGCTGACAGCCAGCATGACCCAGAGATCCTTTTATTTGTCCCCTCAGTGCTGGGATTACAAGCATGCACAGAACTGCATCTCGCATTTTTTTTCCTACATGGGTGCTAGGGTCTAAGCTCTGGTCCTTATGATTGCACAGAAGAAGTTCCTGACCTCTGAGCCGCCTCTCCAGCCCTTTCATTTTCTTGTCCCTGCACTTTGTTAAACAGAACTCTTTAATCCTAATGACCGTCACTTCAATTCCTCTCTTGTCATTTGTGCTTTCCATGTTGTATCTTAAAAGCCACATCCTGTTGAAAATCATTAAATTCATGTTTTCTTCTAGTTTCTTCTAAGTTTCCTATCACTTTTAAAGCTGTAGCTCTCACAGTAAGCTTTTGATTAGTCTTGAATTAATTCTTGCGATATGTGTGGGGAAGGGCCTCAGTCTCATCTTTCTGCACGTGGACAGCCCGTCACCAGAGACACTGTGCCACAGACACTCAGCATTCTTTCGTCTTGGAATTGTTTTCCTAAATTTCCAGAAATCAACCAACCACAGGTGTGTGGATTTACTTCTAGACCCTCAAGTTTATCCTACGTGTCTGCATTTCCAACCTGATGCCCAGGCTGGGTTTGGAAGTAATTTTAAACCGGGAGGCTGAGTTTTCTATTTTGTTCCCTTTCAGCCTGTTGTGGACATCCTGGCTCCACCGATGTGCCTCTTCAGTCGTGGGTTAACTGCAAAGGATTCAGCTGAAGTTTTATAGAGACTGAATCGAATTAGTGGATAAATTTGGCAAGTACTGAATTTGTTGTTGTTGTTATGAGACAAGGTGTCAATGTGAGGCTCAGCCTGGCCTCAAAGCCAGCCTCTTTCTACCTTCACCTTCTGCATGCTGGGTCTACAGCATGTGCCGTTATGCCCTTCTAAGTGTACAGAGTTTTTTACGATACTAGCTATATTGATTCGTGAATATGACATGTTTTCACATTTATTTGTTTTTTTAAATTTATTTCAATGACATCTCATAGTTAACAGTGTTCTCTTCAACATCTGCCAAGTTTATTTCTATTCTTGTCATGCCACTACATGGAAAAAGTTTCATGTTATATTATTCATTTAAAGTTTACAAAATACAACTGATCTTTTCACATGTTTTATATCCTATAACCTTGTGATCTTATTCATTTTCTCTCACGCCAATGGATTCTTAAGGATTTTCTTTACATAAAATAGTGTCATCTGCTCACAAAGATAGTTCTGTCCTTTCCTTTCTAATCTGAAAGTCTCACATTTCACTTTCTTGCATAACTGCCCTGGCTACAACCTCTAGCAAATACCATATTAGCTTTCTAACCTTCATTAGTTTTGAGAGTTTCCAGGTTTACCAAAGAACTGGAACCAGGAAGAAGGACAAACTAAATGATGGACAAATGGTAGAAGGATGGATGGATGGATGGATGGATGGATGGATGGATGGATAAATCAATGTGTGGATGGAAGGGTGGATGGATGGGTGGATGGCTGGATAGATGGATGGGTTAGAGGTGAGTTATTTGGGTTCTGGGTTTTTTGATAATGAAGACTAAGTCCACAATGGGCCACCTACAGGCTGGAGATACCAAAGGATTTCTGAGCATGGCTCAGGCCAAGTCCAAAGTAATCAGAACTGAGAATGCAGTGCCAGATCTGTTGGTCCAGTTGGGCAGAAAGCCTGAGAACTTTCAGGGCTATGGTTTGAGACAGGAGTCCAAAGTCTCTAGAATTCTTGGTAATGTCCAATGACTGAAAGTAAGGATACCCCAGCTCCAGAAGAAAGACACAATCAACATCTTCTTGGCCTTTTCCAGATCTCTGACGTGCTAGCTGACTGGGTGGTGCTCGCACATGGTGAGCAGATCTTCCTCATGCATTCTACTGACTCACATGCCAATCTCCTCCCCAAATGCCCTACAAACACACACACACACACACACACACACACACACACACACACGCACGCACGGCTTGACCAGTTCTTTAGCTCTTTAGTCCCTGTCATCTAGTCAAGCCCACATATTTAAATTAACCAGCACAATTACTAAAGGGCAGTGGTGGGGTGAGCATCCTCGTCTCAGCTCTGACATCAGAAGAAAGCTTTCTGCCCATTCCGAACGGGCTTGCACAGATGTCCTTTTCAGGTGACAGCCTGACTTCCTAGTGTCGTTGAACACAAGAAAGCACGGGACTCAATCAGTGATTTCCCCGCACCTTTGCTCCCTTTCCCCCACACCCTCTGCCTACCTTCAGCTTAGCTTGCCATTGCTCACACACGTCAAGTCTGTACTGCAAGTCATCCCATCTTTCCACCTTCAACCTGTGCCAGAGGATTCAGCTATTTTCACTGTATGAACAGATCTGATGGCATCTGTATACAGTGTAGTCCAGCCAGCATTCATTATTTCCGTCCTTGTAACAACCTCTCTGAGGCCGATATACAAGGAGACAGAGGCTACCTGCCCTTCTACCATGAGGAAGATACAAATGTCAGACTCAGTATTAAAGGCAGGCCACCCAGCTCTAGGGAATCATTCTATTAAGCCTTTGTGTCTTAGTGATTTCTTTTGTCCCATGTAGTATTCATACTCTGCATATAAGCACTGCCAATCCCATCAACAGCTGCATCCTTGGTGTCTGCACCACTGTGGCTGATGTTCAGAAGATACCTGATTCCCAAGTGGAATGCTGCTCACAAGCCACAGTTTGCACAGGATCACGGCCAGCACTGCTGACTACACACAGCCATGGAGACTTGCAAGGTCCATCCGTTCTGAGATAGACCAGTTAGTTAATGCAACCTTTCCCAGTCACTTGACCACACCACCATGCCCACCGCATCAACAGCCTGGAAGCTGTGCTCCAGGAAACGCTCGGAGAAATACTGTCCCGAGGTGGGCTAATAACAGTCCTCTGCAGTAAGCCTCTGCCTCCCTTTCTGTGCCAGCTCTGTTCCTTTATAAAAAGTCTAAAGTAAGGTGAGCAAGATAAAATGTGCCCGTAATCCTAGCACTCAAGACACTGAGGCAGGAGAATCATGAGCCTGGGCTATAAGTTTGTCTAAAAACCCAAAAAGTTTAAGTTAGAGCCAGTCAGAGCTCTTTCAGGCCCACGATTCAGTTCAGGAAGAAACGCTCATATTTCCTTTAACCTCCCTGTCCTGCAGTCCCTGTTACAGGACTGCTGAGAACTCCACGTCCCTATAAGCTGGGAACACATGCTCATCCCAGGAACAGCTTACACTTCTCAGGGCTCTGTTTGGCTGTATGTTAGGTAGACGGGACCACCCTTCACCACGTGCCTTCACCTGCACTCAGAAAACAGGCTAGCACTGTGCTGTTGTCTCCAAAATGTGTGTGCCCTCCACAAAGACTCACCTTACCAGTTAAATCACGCCTTCAGATGCAGACACCCTCCTCATCGCCTCTTCAGCTTTCCAGCCTTCCAAGTTATCTGGCTGAACTCTCTGGGAAGGAGGAAGAGAGAAGGCAAGCTCTTACTTTGAGGTTTAAGAAAGACAATAGCTAATGATACAGCATACCGCCCCATGCCCAACCCTTGACGGCAGTGACAGGCATAAAAGCAGAACACCTCACTCCATAGACTTTCTCATAAACACGGAGAGTTGTGGAAGCCAGAGGGCAGAAGGCCTCCTCTGGGAGTTAGATTTCACCTCCTGGAGGCACCGGCAATGCTGGATCCCTTAGAGAAGAGGTTCTGGGTACGCAGAGGCAAGAGCAGGCACCCAGAGGGAACTGTCTCTGAACACTGGGTCCAGGGTGGGACCATCTTGAAAGCTTACTTTTCTCGAAGGCTGGGGATTATGGGACCAGTGTGCCTGCCCTAGAAGGTGCTGGAGGAGAATGCTTATCAACAAATAGGCCTCCATGTATCTTGTGTAACAAGGTGTCGTGTACAATGAGGGATGGCCGGACTGGGAGAATCGTGGCTCACATTGAAAATGGGTGAGTGCCTGTGAGGCATTCTGCTGGCTCAGCAGCGAGAGGTGCTGACACAGCAAGGCTCCTGCCCCAAGATGCAGAGAAAAGCAAAGCTCCATGGCAGCGAGTAGTGTCTGGGGCAATCTTTTGTGTAGGCTGCCGAGCTATTTCTACCCATTTCCTGACAAGCTTCTTCATCACTTCCTTTATCAGCCTGTTAGACTGTTAGGGAGGAGCTCACTTGAGTGCTGAGTGTCCCGCAGTGGGCAGCAGGCTAAAGATGCCCCATCCGTGTGGAGGACAGGACTAATTCCAACTCGTGGCAGAAGTGTGATCTAGCTGGCATCCAGAGAATGGGGCTCATTTCCAGGCCCAGAAGCAGATACAACACACGAAGGAGCCACCTTTCCTGGGTAAAGTCCATGTGACCTTTCCACAAGGCAAAATGAACATCACCACCACATGGTGAAATTCAGACAGCCATTGACTCATTACCTGAAACCACAAAGACAGCTGTGGTGCATAAAACCCCAGGGTCAAACAGACCATCATCTGTTTGTGTACATAAAAAAAAAAAAAAAATCATGTTCTTTCTTTCCCCACAAAGCTGTGTATTACTAAAATGCTTTGGAGGCCTTATAAAGTGGGCTAGGCCAATTAGAGACTGCCTTTCCCCCTAGGGCTCCTCTCCTGTACCTTAAACTGTGGAGGAATGTGGCTCCTTCAGAAGAGGAGAAATACCAAAGATGGGAAAGACCAAGAGAGCCATAAAAACGAAGGGAAAGGGAAGAAACAAGCCACAGGCAGGAGACAGGGCTTCTCATCTCTGCCCAGGTGGCAAGTCTGCATCTGGCCACCTCCCTCCAGAGAGAACAAGGGCCTCTAAACTTGATATGTACAAGACACTGTGAGCTACAGAAATGTAGGCCGAGGTAGAAGGAATTCCTCAGTGGAAATCGGTAGCCCAAGTACCAGGAAGGACTCTTAAAGCTGACAAGCCACTCTCCTAGGAATGCGGTTTGCTCAAAGGCAAAAGGCAGATGTGACCCTAGACAAAGAAGTCTCCTCAGTACCTGTGGCACCTTCACAGGGCAGCGTGTAGTGGGGGACCTCAGAGCTCACTGAGGTCAGGATAATGGGAGAGAAAGAAAAACCAATTTAAGTTTAGTGACAGGTTGAAACTAAAAAGTCCAGTCAAACTGAAGTGGGAGAAAAAAGCGTAGAAGAACAAAACCAAACAAAAATGGAGCACCGAGGAGTAAATTCCCAGTGTGGTTAATGCAAAAAGGAAGGAGGGGTCCGAGGAGCTAACTGAGGTTAAGGGCACTTGCTGTCCTTGCAGAAGACTGGGATTCCTTTCCCAGCACCTCGTCAGGTGGCTCATAAGCACCCATAACTCCAGTTCCAGGGGATCTGACACCCTGAGCTCTGGGGGTGCTGGGCACACCACAAGGTACACACACATACATGTAGGCACTCATAATAAAAGAAAAGAAAATGAGAAGACACAGAGTTGAAAGTCAGGGCCAAGTGGAAGCTCTTGCCTGCCTCTCGGGGTATTCCTCCCACTTTCCCATGGTCTCAGCCTGTGCAAAGGTCCTGACCTGACTTAGAGGCCCCTCCTACACTAAGCACAGCTGGAGGGAAGGGAGGCCTAGCTTTTTGGGTTGACAGAGGCAGTTGCTCATAGCGTACAGATGCTTCCAGTGTATTGTCCACGCACTTCTCAATTACCCCAGGGGCAGCTACCTCTCACGAGCAGGGTCTGGGACCCTTTAGTCATAAATGGTCCCTGTTCTAGAGATGAGCAATGTCCCCTGTTTTGGGACCTGGTTTCTAAACTCTGGGTATTTCTCAATCTCCTCCCAGGATGCCTGGAAGCAGGGAGAGAAGGTTCTTAGAAAGTTTCACAGAGCCTCAGGCATTTCCTTCAGATGCCTTTCAGGTTTCTTCCCAGGGAGACTTCTCAGACTGCCTTGCTTCCTGCTCAGGGACCTCTCCTGAATTCATACATTGATCTGTCAATGAACAGTACAGTGGCAGCCGGGCCATTCTCAGGAGATTGGTTCCATGTTGCCTGTGGACAGCCAAATGCCCAGATGCTCAAGTTCCTTAGCAGTGCCATAGAATATTTAAGTAACCTACCCAAGGCCTCCACAGAGCTGCCCATCATTTCCAGACGACCTGTGATCGCTAACAAGCCATGGAAATCACTATGGCACTGCACAGCTTCCAGAACAACACTGAGAAGCCAGTGTGTGTTCAGTACAGGGGTTTTCTTGCTCTAAACAAGCCTGGTCTGCACAGGCTGAGGAATCTGTGGGCTCAGGAGGCTGACCTTTAATCTTAGCCTTAGGGTGGCCTCAACCACAGCGACAACAACCATCATCAGAACTACAGAATAATCATCAATCAACAACTGACTGTGTCTAAAAATTAAATGCCTCCTGTAGAAAACTGTCAAAACAGTATCAGTCAATCAATCAATGACTCCAAGTGGAAAATAAAACAAAAGGAAACAACTTCCTCTAAAGGGCCTCCATCAGTAGGAACTGTGCTATGATCTGTAGATGTCACCATTGCCTACCAGTGAATGGGAATGGTCCAGCTCCTCGCACATACACTTAAAAGACTGGCACTTTTAACTTCTCATCCTGTTAGCACTAAATCTAGACCCCAACCAGTCGAAAGAAAACCATTATGAAGAAACTAGCTTGTCAGTGAAAGAGACTAGCCTAGAAGCAAAAGGCAGTAACAAACAAAAAGGTGCTACACAGAGACAGCCAGCAGAGGCAAGGTACAGGAGAGGCTCCCATCAAAACTCTTCAGGCCCAGCACAATGCCTTTAGAAAGCGGAAAGGACCGTTCTCGAGGCACACTGGGGTTTCTGTGCTCCTTCTTGATGTGTGTGTGTGTGTGTGCGCGTGTGGGCATGTGTGTGTGTGTGTGTGTGTGTGTGTATACAGCACTGAGACAAGGAATAAGTCACAGGCACTAAGCATTTGCCCATGTTATTGGTCAGACAGGCTGTGTTGTGACCCACGACTTACAATATGACACATTGGAACAATATCCATAGCACAGTGGATGTTTTCATAAATTCTGGATTCTTAGTTAGGTAACTGTTGGTGGCTTTCACTAAGTACATATTAAAGTTGGCTCTTCATCAACAGTCCTCACCTTTCACATGCGTCTGCTCCTCTAAAGCAGCCTGCGTGTTTTGACAAACCAGACTCTTCTCTGATATCGTATGTCTCTAATGCTTCCCGGACATTGGTCTAGTGCCCAGTGGACACTGACAGGGAACCGGGGGCGGCCACTGGTCACAAGGTACACACGGTCAAAATAGCAACTGACCCAGAAAACACGCAAAGCAGGGGGAGCCAAAATAAGTACACAGTCCTCTCAGCAAGGCCAGAACTGCCAGAACTCTAGCACGCCTCTGTCCATGGGGGCAGCTTTCTGCACGGCAAGCTCCCCACTTAGTGAGTATTATACGTGCATATACATGTACACTTGCATACACAGGCACACGCACACATACACACACACATGCACACACTTTTTCTAAAGCTTTTGGTAGAGCTTGAACAGAAAGCTCTATAATAGAGTGTTTCAGGTACATACAAAGTTCTGGGTTCAACCCTCAGCACTACAAACAAACAAATAAAAAAATATGGTGACATCTACTCTCTACCTTTAAATGAATAAATGAGAGGTTTGAAGAAAACCTCTTCTTGACACAAGACAGGCCTGTGCTTGTGAAAATGCACTTATATTACCTATAGCATCAGAATATAAAATCCAACCTCATAATTTAAAAATTACGATTATAATAATAATGATCACAATTATAATTGAACACACACAGTTTCTATAACAGATGATAGATAGTGAACAAACAGAATACAACACTTCATCTCAGCAGATGCCTCACACAACATCACACCTTACTCCAAGGACCTGGGACATCTGTGAGCATGTGAGAAAGTGTTATAGACAGTCTGGAGCGCCTCTGCATTAGCCAGAACAGCAGGGGGAGGGGGGACTATTCCACAGTGGAAGGCTTCGGGGTGAGAGTGACATGTGTTTTCAGTTGTCCTGACCCTTCTCTGGATTCCTGAGACCAGTGAGACCCGCTCACAGCCTCCATCCTGGGGAAGGCAAGGGTTTTCCTCTCCTAGATTTGAGTGCGTATGTTTTCACAAAAACAAGATTACAGCCGCCAGACTCTAGTCTTTGCTTCCTAGAGGACACCTAGGCAAACAAACAGCACGTTTAAAAGCTTGCTGCTCTGTACACTGGTTTTGATACAAAAATAAGGGCTTGTGATGATTAGCTACACAAGCTAGAGCCATCTGCAAGGAGGGATGATGCTTCGCAGAGAGCCTGCCTTTACCGGACAGCCTGAAGCTGAGCCGCAGAGGCACTTCTTGATTAATGATCGATATGGCTGGTGCTATCCCTGGGCATGTGGTCTTCGGCTGTATATTGAAATAAGCTGAGCAAGCCATTAAGAGCAAGCCAGTCAGCAGCACTGCCCCTCTGCTTCAGCTCCGGCCTCCAGGTTCTTCCTGACTTCCCTTCATGATAGACGGAAACCTGTGAGGTGAAGCAAACCCTTTCTTCCCCAAGTTGTTTTCGGTTCATGTTTAAAACAGGAATAGAAAACCAAATTAGGACAGGCTTGGGTTCCCTGTGCATACCCCGCTCACATACTTTCAGAGAGTACAGCAGGGAGGTGAAGGACACAGGCCGAATCCGGATAACCTTCATCTTTTCTCTCCCCGCATCTAAGGAAGACCCCTTGTTACCATCTTACCAAGGTAAGTCTTAAGAGCTTCCCATATGAGCAGCCACATGTGCCAGAGGATGAACTTTTAATAACATGTAGAATGCCAGGAGCCTACAGTGAATTCTCTAACTCTCTAAGTCAGAATCTACAGCCCACAGACAACACTTAGCACCACACAAATTCCTTGTTCCCATTGAGGGATCTCTGAAACCAAAAGTGAAACCAGGCTGCATCCAAGAGTACAACCAGTGTGTACTCATGGACAGAACCGGTACAGTCCAATTCCTGGTGGGTGGGTGGCCATTGATGGGTGGATCCTGTGGACCCCACTCATGGCCTCTGTATATGCTTACTGGTCCTAAGATCAAGCTGAAGCTCAAGCCCGATGACAAGGACTCCAAATGCAATGCCAAGTTGATTTCCAACTTATCCCTCCAAATAAGGCCAGCTCTGTTCGCTAACAAACGGTCAGGACACTGGTTTCTTAGTGATCAGGACCAGTGGGTGTCCGAACTGCAGATAGTGTCAAATTCTGACAACCTAGATGCCTACTAAGTAACCAACTACCTGGGTACGCTAGGCAAAGGGATGATTCACATTCATACAGCATGCAATGGAAAATATCACTTACTTCTGGAAATGCCTATTTCATATTTCTGGTTCACATTGGCCGTGTGTTCCTTTAACTATAAAAAGTGAAACTGCTTTTTGAGGAGATGTCAAGTATAAAGGGGAATAGTGCTAAAAGAAACAATCTTTGGATGGAAATAGCAATAAAAAAGAAAAAAAAAATCTTGTGTCAAAAGTTTCAACCACAGAGTGCAGGGGCGAGAAGATCTTGAGTTGGAGGCCAGTCTGGGCTAGTCAGTGTGAGAGCTGGTCAAATGAGCAACTCAGAAAAGAAGAAACAAAAACACCCCAAACTTCTAGCTCTGATGTATTAGTCCAGATCATAACCCAACCCTTCAAAAGGAGGGAAGCAGCTGAGAGAGAAGGACGGGGCATCTCAGAACCCAGGGAACCCAAAGAGTTCCCACACCTGCACCTAAGAAATAAGTAAGCGGCCTCAAAGACATGATGCCTTTAAAAACACGTGACCTGAGTCAACAGATGGAAATGTAAACAGATGGAAATGTAGACTCTTCTGAGGGTGCCGGCCACTAGAGGCTAGCCCAGGACTATCAAACCTATCTCTTGTCGAATGACCAGGAACCATTTCTCTTTTGAACTGGTCTCTACCGTTGGTCTCAAAGGGCAGTGAAGGAAGCGAACAGGTGTCCAGCTCCCACACTGCAGTGTGACAACAAGAAAAACAGGTTTTTAGGTGCTCAGGGCACTGCTGGAGACAGTGACCACAGCAGCTGCTCTCAACGCCGGCTGCACGGGTGTTAACAACCAGTCCTCACTCCAGCTGTCAAAGCCCCTTTCTGTTGATGAGGGAGCGGAGGCACAGGTTTAAGCCGAAAGGAGGATGGGGGACCTGTAAGCAGACAGATACTCATGTTTGGATTATGTGGCAGTCACACAATTATATACGTTTACAACACAGCAGCACACTAATACGGGGAGAATTTTACTATATTTAAATTATGCAGCAGTGAATCTGAATGAAAAGCAACTCGGCAAGGGCACCAACAAGACGACTGCCTACAAGATCCCACAACCATGAAGCCCATTTGTTTTGAAGAGCGATGCTTCCATTTTCCTGACACTCTATTTACAGGAAGATTACCGGTAGGGATGACCACAGCTGTAGGAAATGAAAGCGCCTTCATTCTAGGACATTTCCTGAATACCTAGGAATGCAGACAGCCTGGGGCTCTTGCCTGTAGTTCCACTTATTCTCAGTTCTGCCCTCTATAAACGTTAATTGAGCAATTCCAGAACAAATTTCTTGGGTTACACGCCATTCTGAGCCATGTGAGAAAATTCCACCCAGTCCAGCACTCCCTCATCCAGACTGTCCACGTTTGGCGTAGCCACCTCAGCAAAGAAAATGTCAGGACATCCCCAATCCTCGTGCTCAAGCAACCCTCATTTTACTTAATCATGGTCCCACCAACAGCAGTATCAACACTGGCAATAGGGGAAGAAGTGAAGCAAGAAGCTAAAAAAAAAAAAAAAAAAAAAAATGCTTCCTTTGAGTGAGAGCACAAAAGCACAACAGGATAACAAGAAAACCACATTCTAACAAGTTACAGAATGTTGTTATAACTGGTTTATTTTATTACTAACTGCACAGAATTATATGCTGAACACATCATAAGCATAGGGGAAAAACTGTATAGGGTTGGCTAATAGCCATGGTTCGATGACACAACCATGGTTTCAGACATGCCGCAGGGCACCATGGCTAACCTCACGACTAAGTGGGAACAACTGTATTACGATACTGTATTACGACACAGTACGATACAGAAGGAGTCTTTCTCCTTATGCTTATATGTGCCAGGTGATCCCGGGGGAAAGGATGAGAATCGAGAAGCGAGCATACAACAGCACCGTCCGCACTGGCCGTCACTGTGGACCTGCTGATCCACATCTTCTGGTGTTACCACATGTACTGAGCTAAGCTGCAAATCAATGAAAAGTTACACCTGAAGACTTCACCAAGAAGTAAAACAAGATAATTCGTGGCTGTGGATTAGCAAGCCTTGAGTGATACAGAAAACAGCTTTTTGACGAAAACTCACAGCACTGTTGAAAAACTTAACTGCAATATAATTTAGTTTGGAGACCCAGATGCCAATGTCAGAAATCCTGCTCTTAACTCAACACTCAACAATGCCGCTGGTCCAAGTGCACCCAGTAACACAGAGCCAGTGATCGCCCTCGTCACCAAGGACACATTCTGAAAGTAGCCAGGACAAAGAGACAAATACGTGAACGGCCAAAGAACCAACTGCTCCACACGCACAACACACGTGTAAAAAGAGCACAAGGAAAAGTCACTGTAGGTGTGAAGGGCTTCTGTTTTAGATTACATCATGCTCAGGTGTGTTTGACAAAGGAACACTGGGGTAGAGGCTTGGGGGAGTTCAGAGAAAGGCCTGCAGGTATCAGCGATGAGCACATTCGGGTGAGGAAGGATTGAGGCCCAAGTCCTAGCTCTTGAGATGAGAGTGGGAGATGGATGTTCAAGAGACAAGCAGTGTGGTCAGTCTGGCTGGAAAAAGAATGAAAACTCAAGTAACCAGTAAGACAGGGTAGATGGAAAGAGCTGAGGGCAAATACCACTCATGGATTTTAACTGTAAGGACAGAAGTTTATTAGTTTTAAAAAGTCAAGCTAGTTACTCCAAAGAAAATAGACTTTGAGAACAAGTAGAGAGGTGGGGCCAGAGGAAGTGGGAGTTTGACAGTAGGACAGTACACTTATGATGGGGTCCAGAGAATTGGTTACTTTGACTCAAACAGCATGACATTTAAGACTCTTAAAAGTTTTACAGCTGAAGTTAGTCGACTTAGGACCAGTGTCGATATTAATCTGCTCTTGCAATGCTATCTCCACTGGCTAGGCTTTGACTACACACTGTAAACAGATTCTGGGTGCTGCAGGGATGGCTCGGTTGGTGAAATGTTTACCTCACAAGCTTGAGGACCTGAGTTCAGATCCCAAGCAGCTACTGAAAGAGCTGAGCATGTCAGCACGCACCTGCAAATCCCAGCACCAGGGAGGCAGAGACAGGAAGAACACTCGACTTGATGGCCAACAGTTAGTTTAGCCGTAGGCTCAGTGCAAAGACCTATCTCAAAATAAGGTGGAGATTGAAAAAGACACTTGATGTTGACCATTTGGCCTCAGTATGCCCACACACATACATGTACACACACATACAAACATATCTTAGAGGGAAGGGGAGGAAGAGGAAGAGAGAAGCTATACACTTCCTGTAATTGGCTTGAGTAAGTGTATCCTAAAGGCATTAAAGGTTTGCTCACCAGCCTGCAGTGACACTAGGAGGTGATAGAGCCTATTAAGAGATGGGGCCTAAGAGATGGTGCTGTTCAGGTCAGTCGCAGTGTGCCTTCAAAGGGGCTTGGGGACCCCAGTATCTTCCTCTTTTCCTTCTGTCTTGAAGCGGTTGTGTCCCACCACATGCTTCAACACTACCACTCCACAGACCCAAAGCAGTGGGGCCACCGATTCTCCTCAAACTATGAGCCAAGTAAACTCTGTCTAGGTCGAAGTTATCCCTGGTATGTGCCATAACGATGGAGAGCTAACACCTCATTAGAGCACTTTCCAGAAACACAGAATTCCAGCGAAGCTAGTAAAAGCTTCAAGGCTTTATGAGACAGAGCCAGGGTGTTTCTGAAGACCTCTTATTTAATTCTCAGGGAACCAGGAGCATGTGAACAAGATGATAAGGTGATTTGCCTTTACCATTCTCCCTGCATTAAAAAGCTTTGTCCAGCTGGTCGATGGTAGCACAAGCCTTTAACTGGGTGGCAGAGAAACGGTGTCTGTGAGTTTGAGTTTGAGGCCAGCCTGGTCTGTAGCCAAGGCTACAAAAAAAACCAAAACAAACCAACTTTGTCCACGGGGGTGGGGGACTCAACTTACAGCCATGTTCACTTGGTCTATGATCCAAAGTCTTTCAGGTAAATACCCATACTGAGGATTACTCCTTCAGCAGCCTAAAATTCTTACAAGAAAAAATTCTGAGTTTTGTGAAGCTGTAGCTAGCCCTAAACAGGCAAGAAACAATCTACAAATGGCAGCTCCCTCAAGAGAGTGAGACGCAGTGGCTGGTGAGCCAGCAAGGCTCAGGCTGCATGGGACAGGACACAGTACGTGTCCCCATGCATTACAGCTAAGACAGTGTCTTCCTCCAAGATCCAAAACCCAAGACAAGATTTAAACTGTTTAGAATAACTGCAGCCTTCTACCAGAGTGTCTTCCAGGAAGATCTCAACTCTCACACTTCCATCTTTTCCTCCCTTTCACCTCTAAGGCAACAGCCCAGAGCCTGCTGGGAAGCCAAATCAAATACACCGCACAGTGCCAGGCCCAAGGTCTCCAGAGACCACATGCTTCACTTTTCATCTGTTCCTAGAGAAGACGGTTCAGGCCACTCATCTGACACGTCATCTGCTTCTCCTTTCTTACGTTTTACTAAAAAAAAAAAAAAAAAAAAGTTTTCCAAAGTCATTAACTTCTCCATTGTCAACCAAGAAAGAGACACCTGTGGTCACATAAGGCCAGCAGGTGACTCAGACCTCTGCATGTCTCCCTGGGGTGACATTCTGGAAGTCCTTTGATGTCCCGCCACACCACAGATTTTAGAATGTGCCTTTGGAAAGACCCATCCTTTCAAAACTGTACTGTTTTGCTCTGAATAATTACTCAGACCTTTGAGTGCAGTGACTTTTCCCACAGACTCTGCTATTGAAGACAGATTTTCCTGGCTTACTGCTTTAAGATGTCAAAATACATTCTTCTTCCTAATCTGCACTTGGGACTTCCTTCCACACACCCTTCCTTTTATGCTAACCAGCTGTTCCTGGCTTCTTCCTTGCTCCAGGCTTCCCACAGGTCACCCCTCAGCCAGTCACTTCTTCGCAACAACTCCAAACCAAAATCTCGATTCTTATTTTTCAAAACCCTTAGCGTTAAACACACACACACACACACACACACACACACACACACACACACTCACTCACTCACTCACTCCCTCAATGTCAAGCCCTCTGCTGAGACCGGATTAGTGTGGTTTTTTTTCCTTGGATTCCTGTGCTATAGTGACCTAAAGAGGGATTAGATCTGGAATCTCAGAGGCCTGTTAAATATTAACCATGATGTGAAATGCTGGAGAACTGGGTCAATCTGAGTCTCGATTATGAACGACTCCAGAGTGCCATCATTTCCTTGTGTGGTTCAAGAAGACTCTCAGAAACTCACACAACAACCAGGTATCACTGGTTCACCTGAGAGGCTACTGAAACCTACAAGCTTACTCTAGGGAAAACTCTAAACAATGATACTTATCTTACACTAGCTGTTCTAAAAGAGGATTCAGCAAGCTGCAGCTGCCAGGGCCAGACTCATCTGGCTGCTCTTTTTTTGTCAATAAAGTTTTATTGGGACACAATCATGTTTATTCATTTTCCTATTACTTGTTTTGTTTTTCCCCAATGTTATATAATGGCAGAACTGGATAAGAATGACAGATAGAGCCAGGCAGTGGTGGCACATGCCTTTAATCCCAGCACTTGGGAGGCAGAGGCAGGAGGATCTCCTATGTGTTGAAGGCTAGCCTAGTCAACAGAGTCAGTTCTAGGACAGCCAAGGATACACAGGGAAACCCTGCTTTGAAAAACAAAACTACAGAAAAGACAGATAGAGCCTTTAAAATGTGAAACATTCACTCTCTGGTTCTTCATGAAAAGGTGTGCTCTAGAGCCTGAAAACCAGTGATACCTAAGCCACAGCATATACAAGCTCATAATCTATAATACTGGGTTACATAGGAGAAAAATTAATGAAAAAAAATGACCAAGAAGTAGGCCACAGGAACAGGTTCACAAACTCTGACAGGCATGTGAAAAGGGTCCCCTTCTCTGTCAACATCCCTTGGTGTCTGAGCACTGGGTCTCTGGGGCCCTTTCCTAAGCACCATGCTGCCTGGGAAGCTGACAGGGGCTCCTCTCGGAACCAAGGTCATCTAACACCAGCTCTTTCGTGTTTGTCTCACTGGCTCCCTTGTCTGCCTTCCCACCTAGAATGTTCTCTGGGGAAGATAAGCTCTCTTTCCTTTGTCTCCTAGGACCAGGTGCATTCAAATATTTCAGCAAAGATGGGGTCAGAGAATGAGTGGAGGAATAGCTAACACTAGAAATAGACTTGCTTCTAGAAGATGCTATGCCAACCACTTCAGGAATATATTAGTAAATAACACCAGAATTTCCCAAACCAAGTTACACACACACACACACACACACACACACACACACACACACACACGGACTATTTTGGTGGTATCGTACATATTAAGAAGTTTTAACGAGGCAGGCATAGTAGCTCACACTGTTAATCCTAGTATTGGATAGTATGGGAGGCAGAGACAAGAAGATTCTGTGATTTCAAGGCCAATCTATTCTACACAGGGAGTTTCAGGTCAGTAAGAGCTATATAGTGAAACCCTCTCTCAAGAAGTAGTAGAGGAGGAAGAGGAGCAAGAGGAAGAGGAGGAGAAGGAAGAAGAGGAAGGGAAAGAAAAAGCATAGCAAAAAGGCAGGCAAAGGGCAGGATACTATGGCAACTACATATAGCTACGGAGAATTTCCAGTGGCAGGAAGTACAGGAAGGGGTCCCTCACCCAAGATGATGAGGATGATTCCAAATGTCAGGCATGTTTCAGGGTCTGGGATCCCTGTATGTGCACGCTGAGGTACCTTGGGATTGGAGCTTGGATCTAACCCCATGCCCTCTTCCTAGATCTGACAAAACTTCATAATTTCAGCATTCTGCCCATGTTTTCACCATCACATGAGGACAGACAGGCAATGTTTGACTTCAAACATGTCAGATTTGGAAACCTCTGGGATCTTAGTTTTCAGGTTAGGATAACTCAGATTAAACTATGACTTTTATTTCAACTCAACCCAAGTTCTAACCAAGACTCTCATCTCCAAATGAAAATGCGATGTATGAGTATCTATGCAATCCAGTAACAGCCATGGGCCTCAACTAACAATGACTCCCTGGAGTAGCTGCTGGGTTTCTGTTTGCTTGTTTGTTCTTTCTTATTTTGTTAAGGCATTTATGTATTGTTCTAGGAGGTGAGAACTTGGTAAAGAAATACAATCCATCAAGGTGTGGTGGCTCACACCATAACCCTGGCATTCGGGAGGCTTAGGCAAGAATATCCAGGCCAACTTTAGACTAGGGAGGGAGGAAAAGAGTGGGGAAAAGAGGAAGGAGGCAGTAGGGATGGAGGAGAAAGAGAAACAGAGAGAGGGAGACGAGGGAAAGATTTTGAAAACGAAGAGGGAGGGAAGAAAAAGGAGTCACCTCTGCCCTTCCTCTAGCAAAACTGGCTTAGAAAAATACCAGAGTTAATTCTGACAGGATTTTTCAAGTTATTTATATTCCATAAATTTTCCGTGTGTTTGTGCATGTGCGTGTGCATGTGCGTGTGCGTGTGCGTGTGTGTGTGTGTGTGTGTGTGTTTTCTGTTTCCAAAACAGAGACAGGCTGTCATATCACATTTGGTACTCGGAACAAACTGCCACTCAGTTCTCAGTTTACAACAATACACACTTACAATGTCAGACTTCCAGAACTTGGGTCTGAAATGGGCTCTTTGGGCAGTGAAGTCTTGCTCAAGTGAGGCCACTGTCCTCCTAGACCCATAGAGGAGAATCCATTTCTGTTTTGCACATTCTGGGAACCTCCTGGACTCCCTTGGCTTCAGCCTTTCTACACCTTCCTGACCCAGGCAGCACTGAACACAGGGCCCACCCCAGGGAATGGCTCTGACCCCCTTGATTTCCTTCTTCACTTCAGGAGCCTCGGGACCCCGCTAGATTCCCACGGAGGATCACTCAAGGACCACCGACTGACTCACACCCTCAGTTCAGTTTCCATGTAACAACATATTGTGGACTAGGACATGGCAGTGTTTGGAGTGGAATGAGATAGATTTGTAGAAATCAGGCCAGGCATCCCAAGTGACATGTATGACACCAGAGGGAAAGGTGGTGCCACCATATGACCCCTCAGCTGCTGCTCCACCTGCTGGGAACTATGTCTGCCCACAGCAGCCCACAGTCACACCACCTCCCAAGGCGCATGCCTTCTCCTCTTCCCCCTACCTAGAGCAAGTGCTGTGTCCCAATGTCTCCTCACCCTCACACTGTTCCAAGTTGAAAACCCATTTTTTCCCCCAGATATCTACCCTCCAAATGGAAAATCCAGTCCTTTTCCTCCATTCTATTCTGAGGGGTCTCTTACTCAAGCATTATAGAAAAAGTCGTGTAATTTGGTAGCAGTGATGTCCTCGTTTTGTGTCCCATTCCTATGTCTGTGTTACAAAACCATCCATGAAGTCAAGAAAACTGTGTGTGTGTGTGTGTGTGTGTGTGTGTGTGTGTGTGCGCGTGCGTGCGCGCGCACGCGCGCGCGCTGCTTTGGTTTTGTCTTCTGGTGTTGAAGAGTCAAGCCAGAGCCTAATGCTGTTCTGCTAGTGATGCCATCATCACTAAAAGCAAAGCTTGTGTAACTTGTTTCCCAGGGATCCTTGGTAACTGCAGTGCACCGCAGGTACGATGGTCTTAGACCATGAAGACAAAGCAAGGAACATTCTGGGACTGTGAACAAGGATTCACAGGTTTCCTCTGGTTGGAGGTGAGAACTACAAGGCTGTGGTGGCCCAGCCAACAGGGCAGCGGAGGTCATTCTGGCCCCAAGATATCACCTCAAGGGGCCCCGAACAGCTGGCTCTTGGAGCACTGGGCTGGATTTTGGTTCAGGGAATTGGAGCCAGGTCGTCTGTTTTTGACAACAGCCTGTGGCCACACTAGGGCAGCATTTCAGCTGGCACTGGCCTGGGATGCAACAACCTCCCATTTGGCCATATGGAAAGGATTTTCCAGCTCTCGGCTTCCGCTGGAATGTTTTCCTGACCCTTGGGCTTGGAAGCATCTACCAACAACTAACCCCAGCAACAAGAGTTCCTCTCGGGTCACCAGAACCTGTGTGCCCACTGGGCCATCTTCACCTCAGAAACACCTCGAAACTAAGCTGAAAGAAGCACCTTGATCAAGTGTTTACTCATTGGAGAGATGGCTCAGTAAGAGCAGGAGGACCAAAGTTTGGATCTCAGCACCCACAGATATTGTGGGCGTGGCCATGTGCACACCTGTAACTCCAGTTCTATAGTACCAGGATGGTGGAGACAGAGGGCTTGCTGGGCTTACGGGCTGCAGCCGAGCTGCAGAGTGATAGAGGAGGACACCTCACACCCCATCTGTGTAAACCCATGGGCTTGCACAGCTGAGAGCACCCACACACTCATGTACACCTATATCACACACATATGCATACATGCACACACTTGCACACGTGAGAGAGAACTATTACCACATTAAAAGTTAGGATTAGAAAGATGTGAACTTAAGGAAAGAGTAGCCTACAGACTCACCTCAGTGTCCTAGATACCTGAGCCTCTTCTGTACACTCTCCTATAAATGGGTCCCGAGGTTGGCCTCCACCCTGTACTCAGGAACTCAAATGTCACAAAAAAAAAAAAAAAAAAAAAAGAGTCATTGGCTTTCCACCCCAGGTAATGCCTTCAGGAAAGCACCTGGGAAGCTTTCCACTCATCCTGCTCATTCATCTAGTTTGGGGCTTTGGCAAGATCCCCAAGGCAAAGAAAAATGTTATCGGGAGCATCAGGTCTGGGCTCGGGGTTTGCCAGCACCACGTCAGTGGCTCCCTCAGCCTCCCCACCCTGCAGGGAAAGCAGCAGAGCAGTGCTTTCCCCGTGATACTGCCATTCGCCCTAACTGGGAAAACACAGGTGGTTTCATGTTGTACCCGCCAGTCACAGCTGATGGCCCACCTTCTGCTCAGAGAGCCCAAGTGTTCAAGCAAGATTCCCTCAGGCCATGATACCTAGACACTTTCATCTAGGTGAAGACACTGTGTAGGATACTGTGTAATGTCCTTTGCCTTCTTCCTAAAATGGACACTATCCTGGCTGGTTTTATGTCAACTAGACACGAGCTAGACTCATCTGAAAGGAGAAAACATCAATGAGAAAATGCCTCTGTTAAGACACAGCTGGAGGGCATTTTCTTAATTAGTGATTGATGGGGGAGGGCCCTGCCCATTATGGACAGCGTCATCCCTGGGTTGGTGGTCCTGTGTTCTATAAGAAAGCAGACTGAGTATGAGTCTCTGGGAAGTTCCCTGTGTTCAAATTTTCTGGTTCTGTTGCTCTCCTTGTGCGGTTCCTGTCCTCTCCAGTTCTTACTATTTCCCACTTCTTACATAAGATTTCATGCACTCTGCCCAACAGTTGGCCATAAATCTCAGCGTCTGCTTTGATAGTCTGTAAGGCAGAGGCTTTCGGAGGCCCTCTGTGGCAGGTTCCTAGGTTGTTTCCTGTTTTCTTCTTCTTCTGATGTCCAAGGACTATTCATGGAGATAACCTAGAACCCCTGCACAGATGTAGCACATGGCAGTCCAAGTGGGTTACATAGTAATGGGAAGAGGGACTGCCTCTGACACAATCTGATTGGCCTGCTCTTTGATCACCTCCCCTTACCAGGCCACAGAAGATGACAATGCAGCCACTCCTGATGTGATCTGATAGACTAAGATCAGAAGGAAGGAACAGAAGACCTCCCCTACCAGTGGACTCAGGAAGGGGCATTCATGAAGAAGGGGAAGGGACGGTGGGATCGGGAGGGGAGGAGGAAGGGGCTTATGGGGGGATACAAAATGAATAAAGTGTAATTAATAGTAAAAAAATAAATAAATAAAATAAAAAGAAAGCAGACTGAGAAAGCCATGGAGAGCAAGCCAGTAAGCAGCACCCCTCCACGGCCTCTGCATCAGCTCCTGCCTCCAGGTTCCTATCCTGTTTGAGTTCCTGTCCTGGCTTCCTACAGTAATGGACTATAATATGGAAGTGTAAACCAAATAAGCCCTTTCCTCCCCAAATCTGGTCATGGTGTTTCATCACAGCAATGTAAAACCTAATTAAGACAGACACCAATAGAGTTGAGGCCTAGACTCTCACTAGAACCCTGAGTTTATGAAGAAGGCTCCACAAGGCACCTAGACATCACCACCTGGAGGAGTTAAGGTTTTCCCAGTCAGAAATGAAGCATGAGTGTGCGGAAGACATGATTATGGACCACCGCAGAGGTCAGGGCATCCTGGAGTCCCAGGCTCCCACAGCCTCCCTCTGTAGCCCCTCATACACAGCCTCATAATCCAGGCTGTGGGTCTGGCCATCCTCTGGCTTTGGCTTTCTTCTGACAGTGCATATTATGTATAGGCAATGGAGGAATAAGTTCCTCCAACGACTTCCAAAGTTCTCATGTGGGATAAGAAATCCACCTGCAAAGTCTTCGAGGGACTAGAAGCTGCGGCAGTTGGTGACTGAAGTCACTGAAGCCACAGGCACAGAGTCTACAGGATCTCTGGTCTGTAGGCTCTAGTTCCTTCCTCAACAGAAAGGACTTGGTGAGTGGCTGACATACACATCCCGTGGGTGTGTACATGTCTGCATGTGTGTCGTACACAGGCACATGAGTGTCTCTGCACATGGAGGGCAGAGGTTGCCGGGAATCTTCTCGCTAGCTCTCCACCTTATTTCTGAAGCAGTTTTTCTCACTGAACTTGGAGCTTCGGCTAGGCCAATGAGCTTTGGGGATCTGCCTGCCTCTGAGCACCCCAGGGATGGTGTTATAGATCAGTGCCACCGTGCTTAGCTTTTTTAATGTGAGTGCTGAAGATAAGAGCGGCTCCTCATGCTTATGTGGCAGGGACTTTCATGACTGAGCTATCTCCTAGAGCTTGTACTTCTTTATTAAATATTGTTAGCTAAGCAACTGCCTAAAACAAAAAGCACCGAGTATGGATTTGAAGATCTTAGACGAAAGGTGAAAATGCCAGACACTAATAAATGGCTATAAATTTACAAGGAGTCAGGAGAGATCCAGTCCTATCTTTACAGAGGAACTTGGCTGAAGACAGCCTCCAAAGCAGTGGTTCTCAGCCTGTGGGTCGTGATTCACAGGGTCGCATAATCAGATATCCTGCACATCAGACATTTACACTAGGATTCATAACAGCAGCAAAATTACAGTTATGAAGTAGCAACAAAATAATTTCATAGCTGGGGGTCACCACAGCATGAGACACTGTAGTATTAAAGAGTCACAGTGTTAAGGTTGAGAGTCAGTGTTCCAATCATGAGACATACTCTAGGTTCTGCCCACTCTCCCCAGCCCTGCACAGGGCACCTGATACAGCTGGCTTCCCAGAAGAGGCAGAGGCGTGGCACCTTTAGTGGTCATCAGATTTAACAGGTTGAGATGGAAGCGGACAGACACCCCAGCTAGAAGGAGCATGTGTCAAGCTGTGTAGTTTAGATTGAGCCTGGTACTTCCAGAGCCGGGGCCTACACATATGCCCACAGTGAGACACCTAGGCAACGTGGGAGTCTGGAAACTTGCACCAGAAAGGCCTCTTGTGCCATCCTTCAGCCCTAGATTTAAGCTCTGGGGCCACAGACAAAGATTTACACTGTGAAAGCTTGGGGTGTCTGGAAGAAAGGTGGAGTTGGTGCCAATCCTCCAATCCTGAGTGGCCCAGAAAGGGGTGACAGTAACTGGGATATGTGGGAGCTGCCTGTGGGACTAGCCTTGGGGGCAGGCAGTCAGCACAGGGCAGAGTGTAGGACAGAAGGAGGCGAGTTCTCCTGTGACAGGCTGGGGAGCCACCCCACAGGTGCTCCTCTTCAGCTGGCCCTGGTGGGGGCCACAGGCACGCTGGGAAGGGGTTCTCTCCGTGGGGCAGTGAGATTGGGAGCGGATCAAAAAAGGGTGAGGATGAAAGCAGTAGAGAGAAAAGGCAGGTGAGGGGGCACTAGGCAGCCCAGGAGTTGCTAAAGAGGGCATGAAAGCTTCCAACGCTAGCATGGTGGGGTGGAGAGTAAGGAGAAGCAAGGGGGGGAAGCCGAGGAATGTCACAGCCCTGTTAAAGCGACATCCCCCTGACTGTCTCAAGATTATTTACCAGCCAACAGGAAGGCAACTAACAGCCTTGAAGTCCTCCTACCTACAATTCCCTTTCATGAGGATGATGTGAGCATGGAGGCTGTGGGGAAGCTTGCCTCCCTCCCTCCTCTTAAACACCTGGGAAGGAAGAGGAAGCCACAAGGCAAAACCAGAAGGCACTGCTACATCTTCAGACCTACCCTGGCCTCCTCCATCAGCTGCATTTCTTAACTGCTGGCCAACAGGAGCCAGCGTCATCCCTGACCTGCAGCCCAGGGATGCTAAGACACAGAGGGAGGAAATGCAGAAGGTCCACCTCAACCCTCCACCCAGAGACAGTTCACCTTCCTGTGACTCACTGCAGGCATCAGATGAGACCCAGCCCAGAGGAAATCTCAGTGGCAACACCTAGCCACGCCCTTCCTGCCCTCCCCTCCCCCAGACTGCAGCCCATCAGAACTTTTCCTGGGAGAGGCTGGCAAGAACAGCCTCAAAAAGGGGCCCAGTGAGCACACAGATGCTAGCTAGCTCTTGCTTCTGCTTCTCTTCCATCTGATGTCTTCATCAGCAAGGCCCCTGATACCCTAGACTCTGTGAACGCAGAGTGGGTAAAGAAGGGTAAAGTTCAGTGCCAGTGCAAGGTAGCCAAGAATGGGGCAGAAAAGGAAGTGGCTGTAACCAGAATATGTGGGTGCTACTTGTAGGCTTGACCTAGGGGACAGAAGATGGTCAGGGCACTGAGTATAGGACAGAAAGAGGCGAGAACATTCAGATAGTTTTGAGAAACACAGACTCGTGTTCAATGACTACCCAGCTGTTCCCACAGAATAGGAAATGGGGAACTTGAGGGTACGAAGCAAAAACCATGAGCTTGCAGGGGCAGAGTGGGTAGGTTCAACAGTCATGATAAGACCTTCCCAACTGCCCCATTTATAATCAACTCCTAGCAATAGTCTCCCAAGCCAGAGCGAGCTGGCAAATCCTCCCCAGAAAGTTCAAGTGTGACACACGGGGAATGAGCAGTGCTGTGGGGAAGTAGTCGTGTAATACAACAGCACAAAGCACATGGCAAGATGAGGCATTTCAGAGGATTTTAATATTGACGATTCTAAAAGATAGCAAAGAGAAATGACCATAGCCTTGGATGTTTCTGTTAACCCTGCCCGTCTTTATGAGTGATAGTCATGCCAGGTATGGTGGGGATGGGACTAGAAGGGCAGGTATGATGGCGCACACCTGTTCTCCCAACTCTTGGGAACTGGAGGCAAGAGCCCCAGGTTAGAAATGAGCCTCAGTTACATAGCAAGACTCTGTCTCAGCAAACAAACACATAATGACAACTAGGCAAGAGGACACCGGTAGACAAACAAACAAAAAACATTGCAATGTAACAGCTGTACTAAGAGCTGAAGAAAACTAAATTCATATTGACCTCACAGTTGAGCAAAATTGTCCCTAAGGCCAATAGCTAGAAAACTGTTTTTAAATGGGACTGGACAGACGGTTCAGCAAGTAAAGTATTTGCTGTGCAAGCTCGATATCCTTAGACTCTATGTAAATAAAAGCCCACAGCCCAACTATAATCGTAGCAGAGAAGGGGGACCCTCTGGAGCAAGCTGGCTTGTTAGATTAG
The DNA here is from genome assembly GCF_907164565.1 of Psammomys obesus. Classification (NCBI taxonomy): domain Eukaryota; kingdom Metazoa; phylum Chordata; class Mammalia; order Rodentia; family Muridae; genus Psammomys; species Psammomys obesus. Next base: position 21,545,028 of record NW_026596117.1, on the reverse strand, counting down.
CCAAATGAGTGACTTCCAGGTTCAAATGAGATACCTGTCTCAGTAAATACATAGGTAACAAGAAAGACAACCAGTGCCAACTTCTAGACTACACATACACACATATGCATACACAGAAGCAAAGCACATCTGAATTCAGCATGTTTGGTCTCAAACTCAGACAGATGGCTGAGGTGTGTTTTAACATATCAAACTGGACCTGGCCAGCAGGGTCTCCCAGTATCCCTAAGTCCTTATCTGTTACAGGCTATGGCTGGCACACTCCGCCTCCTACCCTAAGCTTCTTCAGCCCAGGTGTTGGGCTGGGCTGCCCTTTCTCCAGCTGCCCTTCCCTATATAATCCAACCATTTTGGCTACCTGGTCTCTTTCTCACCCCCGCCCCTGACTACTCTTTATCCTCTTGACCTCTTGGTCTGGCTCGCCCTTCTCCCTTCTCCTCCTCTCCTCACATGACTCAGGATCATGTCCACTTTGGACTCTCCCAGATGTCCTTGCTTCTGTTATGCTCCCTCTTTTATCTGTAATAAACCACTTCTACCATACCTAGGAACCGTCATGTCCTTCCTTTTTTATTTCCTTTTTTTCATTCACAGCATAGGAAACTTTTGGTGTTATTGTTTTGTCTTGTTTGGGGGTAATGTTTGTTTGCTGGTTTGTATATTTGTTTGTTTCATGAGAGAGTTTCTCTGTGTAGGCCTGACTGTCCTGGAAATCACCCCTAGACCAGGATGGCCTTGAACTCAAGACCCTCATGCCTCTGCCTCCAGAGTGCTGGGATTAAAGGCATGCACCACCACCACCCAGTGGGGAGTTTTTAAAGTGTCCAAAAATCTGCTGCATGAAAACAATGAACCCTTGGTATCTGCAGTGCTCACTTTGAAAGCTGGCTGTGGCCTCCTTCCAGAGCCCAGGCTCCAGACTCACGTCTGCACCTGCGACAAGAATTGCCTGCATTTTTAAAATATGAACTAAAAGAAAATTATTTTCAAATTTTTCACTTTAGTTTTCGAGACAACGCCTAAAGTCGTTTTTTCCCTCCAACGTATTGTGAAATCTTGGTCCCCATTTAAGTCGGTCACCAGTGGCCCCCTTCTGGTTTTAATTATCCTCAGATAACAAGGACATGCTGTAGAGGCACGAGAAAGAATTTTTTAAAGTATAAATCAGTACTTTGGGCTGTATTTATATCATTCTGAGCCAAGTACACATTTCAGAAACAGAGCGCCGTCCCAGAGCATGCTGTAAGCACAGGGAACACCATGTTTTACTTTGTCCCTGACATCAGAAATTATGTGTTTTAGCTGATACAAAATAAAAAAATAAATAAAAATAATAACAACACAAATGATGGCTCAATTCTTCTACAAAGTGTCAAAGTATAAAATGTTTACACAATGTTGAGTTCTCAGCTGTGACATCCAACTGTATTTGAACAAAGTTCTTCCTCTGACTCTGAGTAGTCCCTGCATTAAGTTCTGGGACCTTCCCTGTGTATTAACAGTCCGTGGTTTAGGCTCCTGTGTGTTAGTAGTCTCTCATTTAAATTCTGGGACCTTCTCTCTGTGTTAATAACAATAATTGGTTTGGTTTGGTTTGGTTTGGTTTGGTTTGGTTTGGTTTGGTTT